>NW_008661960.1:0-1997 GCF_000695815.1 Acanthisitta chloris | reverse complement strand
TTTCCATGCAGTGAGGCCGGACAAGGTGTCCCTCTGACAGTGTGGGGAGCACAAGGGGAAGGGGCTAGAAGAACCTTGATGAAAGCTCATTAGCTATTTAAGTGCCTTTTATTTATTTGCAAGCTGGCTATCAGCCAGAAATGAACACATAAACATCTGTTGGGTTACAGGGTAGCCCTGAAATGTCGTCGCAAACACTTTGAGGAAACCAGAGATGTTTCAGAAATGAAGGTTTTGACCATGTTTTTCATTTATTCTTTGCCATTTGGCCTTCTGTGGATAGAAGCTGTTTCCCTCTGCGAGGCCAGGAATGGCCGAGCTGTTCGCAGGCCGGAGCAGTACAGTGTTTGGAAACTCAAATCCTCCCCACATTAGAGCAACAACTGTGTCCATGAGACTTGGAGCATAAGGGCAGAAAGCTGTGAAACAAATACCCAAGCAGTTGTCCTGACCCTGGTTTGTTTGCAATCCAAGCTCACCCTGAGCTGTTCAGTGAACGTGCAGCACGGTGGTGAGCCAGAGCAGGAACTGATTGGCACTGAGAGATCTGTTTTGTTAACTTGGGTGCTGAAAGGCAGCACATTGCTTGATACCCACAAGAATTCTCCTTGAAAATGCCACTTCATTCTCATTTGGGGATTAAAACGCTATACTAGATGGCACTGAACTATAAGTAATGTCACCGAGGGGCACTGAGAAGTGTGGAGAAGAAAAAAACAGGGAAATGGGAGAAAAATCTAAGAGAATCACTCCCTCAGACCTAAAAGAAAGAGGTAGATAAAACCAGACACACGTTCTATGCAAACAAAAGTTGCCAAAAGCACTGGTAGAGTTCCCTAGACTATGTAAACCCTCTAAAATTATAGCTGTATTTTGAGAAATTATTCAGCATTTGCTACACTCATGTCTCACAAGTTGTGTGTGATTTGGTTTTGCTGTGTCTGGAAGGAAACGCTGGTAACAAAGGCAGTGCACTATGATCATTCAGAAAAACAACCACCCCAACACTCACGGAATAATCTGGGGAATTCCTTGGGATACATCTCCCATGCTTTGTGACCAGATCGATTGTTCTTGCAGCACAGAGGAAGGAGATGGTGTAGATTCACCAAAGGTTTAAAAGCAAGTAGAAAAGGTGTAAGGTGCTCAGGCCTTAACTTTTCAGTGTGGAAAAGTAGCCTGTCCTGTTCTGAAAATTCCCAGAGGTTAGCTAGTGCTGCTTCTGGAAGCAAAAGCATCATTTCAGCAAGAGTTCTCAGTGAGTTGCAAAATCTGTGCCTAAATCAGAACTAGACCTAAAAAAGGTCACTGTCAGGATAAAACCAAATTGTTACAGAAGTACTCATCAGCATTATTTTAGTACTTTATTCAACAGCAACTACACGGTGCCTGAGCTGCTGCTCACTCTGTGGGAAACTTCTAAACTTTTAAATCCTTCAAAAGAAGGCATTCCATCCTGGGCTTGGCTTGAGTGCCAGCCCAGGAGGGCGTAGCTTGCAGCTTTGCTGCAGTTACAGGCTGTAATGGTACTAAATCATAATTCCTCAAGTGTTACCTTGTATATCACATGCTAATCCACCTGACAACGCTTTTAAAGGAAATCTACTTCAACATAACCCAACAGTTACGTTGAGGCAGCTCTTCCAAAATCACACGATCAGTAGGACAAGAAGGCACAGGACGAGAGGGCACAGGACGAGAGGGCTCAGACTCAGTCTCTGCCAGGGGAGGTTTAGGTTGGATATTAGGAAGAGATTTTTTACAGAGAGAGTGATCAGCCATGGGAATGTGCTGCCCTGTGCGTCCCAGGGAGGTGGTGGATTCACCATCCCTGGAGGTTTTCAAGCTGCGACTGGATGCGGCACTTAGCGCCATGGTCTAGTAACCACGGTAGGGTTAACTCGATGACCTTTGAGGTCACTTCCAACCCGACTGATTCTATGAAACAGAGTGAACCAGAGGTTGAAAACCAACCCCTTCCCTCTTACTCCCGGGGG
>NW_008661959.1:19377-26776 GCF_000695815.1 Acanthisitta chloris | reverse complement strand
TATATACACACACATATACATGATATAGAGACACCAGTGTGGCCTGTCCATACATGCAAAGTGCTAATTCATTCGCTTTTGGGAGTCAGAGGAGGGCAGGGTGGGGGCTGATTTCTTAGCAAAATCCTTTGGTCTTTGCTCCACTCTGTGGTTGAGTGTATTGTGAGGCACTGCAAAGTTTAATGGGAGAAGATGTCTGCCTTTTCCATAGCAGACTGAACGTGGCCTTTCATGATGCCTGTGTGTTCCCAGATGCAACCAAACAGACTCTGGTGAGCGGCTCTGAACCAAGCCTGTCGTTTCAGTCAAGTTGTGTCTTTGCACTCAAATAGCTTCTGGTATGTGCCTTAATTAATTAAATAGTATAATGTGTCCAAAGGAACCTCCTTCTTTTTCTTTAGATAGTGGCTTGCTCAGATGATTTCTCATTTAAAAACCCCAGTAAGACTGTTTCTTTTGATGCCATTCTCTTTCTCTCCCTTGTGCGGGGTAAGCTAGATTCATTATAAAGGCAATGTAGCCAGGCAGTTTCTTAGCTGTGTGTAAATAGCAGGACCTTTGAGCTGAGCCATTCCAGATGACCTAGGATGAATCAGGCTGCATTCCTAGCCAGGGCACCCCTTTTTCTAAACAGATGAAAAGCTGCCTTTTAAGCACACCCACATATAACTTCTTTGGGGGCAGATGTTTTGCAGTGTTGCTTTTTGCTATGCTGAGAATATAGCATAAGGTTAGCAAAATATTTAAACTGTAAAATAGTCACAGGCTGAGTGCATAAGGTTTATTTAAGGGAGGAGAGTGCTATTTATGGAAAGCATGTGGTTTACTTCCTCTCTGCCTCCCCCCACAAGTAGGAATGTTTTTTGGGGTTTGGCATGCTCTTCCATACAGCATGCGAAAGTAAGAGAGCAAGGTTTTGGGGAACTTTCCATACATTCATGCCCACTTTCTCACCCCAGGTGTGAAAGTTTTCTGATTATATTGTGCATTCATATTTGACCTGCTAGGTTTTGAGCAGTATTTTTAATCTCTTACAGCCAAACAATGCAATTTTCTCCCCTTTATAGCAGTACATTGATAATCTGAATTAAGTGCAAATTATGGGAGCCGATTAGGAGCAAAATGAGAAAAAGACATTACAGCTCTTGAAAATGCTTCATTATACTAAACTGCCAATTTGAGAATTCACTTCATTGCGTTTAAAGTGAAATGTTTAAAGGAAGTGTGGGTAGCTGGAAAGGTTGCCACGCTGCTTAAAAAAAAGATTATATGATGATATTAGGTACTTGGTTGTCATTGTGTCAATTATGGCTCATCAGGCAACAGTAGTCTTTGATGTCTGGCATTTCTGGAAGACAGTTGTATGAGAGAGAGCTAAAAAGCCCTGAAAAAGATTTTTGTTAGTTGTGGGGTTGAGTAAGATATTCAGCTCTGGCAAAAGTTCCTTACAGTCCAATATTGGCAAGAGAGGAAAATATTTTTATGACTTGGGAAAACATTGTATCAATTCTTTGCTTGATCCTGGGGAATGATTGATCCTGCAATGACCAGTCCAACCATGGAACTTTCAGAATAGTAATTTGATGTGCAGTGTACAGTATTGCAAGCTCTTGCACAACATTCTGTATGTCCTAAATTTAGGAACCCATGCCTGTCTCCATTTGAGCAGTGTGGCTACCTCTTGGCAGGAGTGAGGCAGGAAGGTGGTAGATCTGAGAGATATCCTGTGCAACCTGAGTTTTCTGCCCTTCCATGAGCTTAGGAAATGATTAGCTATCAAATGCTACACCTATGCTGGTGGTTTGAAACCCTTAGAATTCTGTTCAAACCATTAAAACCTTTCATCTAATGAAAATCTCTTTCTTTTTAAAAAGAAAACATTAAACCAAACAATAACTATTTTTTTTTCTAATGACTTTTTTGATCCAAGAGCTTTCAGAGTGCTTAGCCTTGCAAGTTCAGATTTATTTATTTTTAAATTGCTTTACAAAATCACAGGATGTTTCTGTGGTGAACATACATCTGTGCTGGCTTTTGCTGAGCTTTGGAAATAGGTCAGGAATTAAAGCTCCGGCTTTGTGGTTCTGAGGAAAGCCCTTAAGAAACTCTCTCAGACATAAGAGGGTAAAGAGGGGTCACTGGAAATACTGTTTGACCATATATAGATGGCATGGTCTCTCTTGTCTGCATGCATGTATGACTATATGCAACCACATATACGTATGAACTGTTGAAAGTAGTGCTCTTCAATGCTTGCTTAGAAAGGACAGATTGCTGTAGGAAAAAAAAGAGTCATGGGAAAGCATTAAGAGAAATGCTCTGCCTTCATATGACAGTAGTA
Source organism: Acanthisitta chloris (assembly GCF_000695815.1). Taxonomy (NCBI): domain Eukaryota; kingdom Metazoa; phylum Chordata; class Aves; order Passeriformes; family Acanthisittidae; genus Acanthisitta; species Acanthisitta chloris. The sequence continues at coordinate 24,435 of NW_008661959.1, read as the reverse complement.
ACTCCTTGCATGCCTTAAACTGAGCTATATGTCCTAAGCTTAGTCCTATTGTTTCAAGTACCTCTGTGAAAAAAACAACCCTATGTGAGGTGTGCATTTACTGTGTGGTTGCATTGCCATGGAAACTGGCACCAAACCTCATTCACACATCGTGCCTGGCTAGCGATGGATGGAGGTCAGGCTACTGATGGATGAGGTCAGGCGCTGGCATCTGTGCTGTGCTGCCCTGGGGTCCTTTGAAAACCCTGCTAAGAAGGAGGTAGTGAGAAAAGGGATGGTATCTTGCAGAAGGGAAGAGGAAAAAAATTGCACAGGGAGAAAAAATGGCCAATGAAGTGTGAAAGATCAGCCATTTTGTCCTGCACCCAAATATTACTGTTTTACTGTAGTTTGTTAATGTTGTCAGGTTGAAGGACCCGGGTTTGTTTGTTTGTTTGGGTTTTTTGTTTTGTTTTGTTTTTTTTTTTTTTTTTTTTTTTTTTTGTTTTGTTGGGGTTTTTTTGGGGAGTTGCTTTTTAAACTTTTTTTTGTTTTGTTGGGGTTTTTTTTGGGAGTTGCTTTTTAAGCTTAAGAATAACAGTGGAAATGAATAATTGCTGCAATATTAGTGGGAGGTGCTTGAGTCATTTCTTATTCCTTCACCCTAGGTCTCAGCAGGGCGGCATGGAAGAGCTCTGGGTGAGTGAGGTCCACTGTAGGGGGAGGAGGAGCGAAGAATAAAAAGCCTTACTTGAAATACTGTTAGCTTTACAATTATCTCACGCTGCTCATCATGAAGGAGCAGGACATGAAGCACAGGGGTAGAGATCTTGGCATAGGGGGTTAAACCTGGACAAGATTTCTGTGGGGTTTCCTGCAACATTAAAGAAAAAAAAATTCAAAGCCTTAGGTTAAAAAAAAAGAACAAAGAAACCCCAACAAGCCAAGCTAAAGAGAACTGAAATAGAACAAACTCCAACCTTTGGGGTAAATGGAATTCCCCTATACTTGTCCTTCCCTTCCTGCTAGGAATGTTGTAACAGGATTACCAAATGTAAGACTTTTTCTTTGCAGCATTACAGGAGAGCAAAAGAAAAATAGGATGGGAGGAGAGGTGTTGTTGGGTTTTTTTCTTCCAAGACACATTCTTCCTTTTCTTTGGCATAAGCAACTTCATCTCTCCACAAGTTCATTATTTGCTAGACCTGTGGGTGGCCTTTAGACAACCTCATCCCAGTGTAGCTTTTTGCTGTCCTAAAACATTCATTTCCAAGCATGCTGTGTAGGCAACTTGCCTTCACAGCGTACACAGTTTTTAATGTCTTCTGTGCCAGGGTTAGGGAAAGCAGCTACTGCTTTCTGACCCCTCCTCTTCTCCTCTGCCTTATCCCAGAGCTCTGAGGATGCAGCACAGCTGGGAGAGTCCCCTAGCCCCTTCATACTGTCTTCAGATGAAGGAGGCAAATCACATTTGCAGCTGGTGTAAAGCGGTGCAGATTCTTTGTTGTGGACACTGCTGAGTGTATTTTACTGGCAAAATGTTAGCATGGCTAAAGGGTTAGAAACCTGAGCGTGACACAAACCTTGAATAATGCACCAAATCAGTGCAGCTTTAAAGATGGTTCTCCCTCTCTGTACCTTCTGCTTTCTTTACTGGGATTTATGAATCAAATTAAACTGGCTGGTATAGGTAAGATGAACATATTAACAAAATCTTTGCTCTACATTTGTTTGTCTCCCTGCTTTCCAAGCAACCTGTGGGGCCTGTGGGCAGCATGCCATGCTGTCAAAATAGTTTAAGCATTAAGCCATTTCTTTGGGCATTGGTATTTATCTGAAACTATATGCACTTAATCTCAAAGTGCTTAAAACTTATTTTTTACCTTTTATTGCATTAAAATGCTTTCAAATATGAGACCTGCCTTGCATAAATGTGAAATAACACAGTTCTACTTGGCCCCTGAGAGGGGTTAGCTGTAGTCAGGCAGTTGTTTAAGAACTTGATGAGGGGAAACTGAGGACCAGTGCAAGGTGAACCCTGGAGCTGGATGGGGAGCTGCACTATGGCTGTGGCTGCTTCCCTGCTCAAGTATGTTTCCTGCAACAGCTCTGTTCCATGCCTCTTCCTGCGGGAGACATGTCAAGGGCACAGTACACATAGACAGCGACGGGAGAAGCAAAGCTTGTGCTGCTTATGCTGTTCTTTTGCAGAGCAAACTGGTGTTTTCAGGAGGCTTTGTGCTTGGTCAGTTTGAAGCCAGGTACAAGGTGCTTGTGCTCACAAACTGGGATCCTTGGTGGCTTCATTTCAGAGCCTATATTTCTATGAGAAACCAGATGCATTTAATTCTATCTCAGCATCCTCTGATGCTACTCATAGGGGTGAAGTACATGCACATCTTGAGCTGTTGTCTCTGCACTTTGCTGTACCCCTTCGTGTCTCCTCTGCTTGCCCTCAGTTGTGTCAGTAATCATAATATGAGGATGATGACAGTTCTGCAAAATTCCTGATTGTACATGTGTGCCAAAGCCAACCACAATTATCTGCCCCCCCCCATGATCCCAGTCAGCAGGGTGAGATCATTGCCATGAAATCACTGAGCTGCAGTACTGTGTGGGTCCAACTCCAGCATATTCAAGTGGTGTGTGGCTTATTGTCACGTACGTGTGATCGCTAACTGGGTCTTCATGTGGTGGTGCCCTGAAAATGAGTTGCTGTCATTTTCTCTTTGATTAGTCTCCTGTCTAATTGAAAGGAAGTCTTCCCTTGAGGAAGGTTTTTTTTTTCATGTATTTTGTTAGTGGATACTTTTTTTAATTATAAACTTACTTTTCTGTATAGATCCTAGAAAAAAAGAAATGGAGTGACAAAGATTAAATGTTCTAGCTAAACATGAGGCTGACAACATTCAAGTATAGAAAAAAATCAACAAGCACTCCATCCCCCCCCACTCTCCACACCCCACCCCACCACTGCCTGCAAGTCAACCTTGTTTCTGGTCTTTTCTTGCAGCTTGTGAAATGTCACTGCCAAGAGAAATGACCACAACACTGTATAAAACTATGGAAAAAACAGAGTTGGATCTCTTTTTTCATGTTATTCTTATAATATCTAGTCCCCTCTTTTGTAAACAAAAGTAAGGGAAATCTCTGCATGGAAGTTTAGAAATAAACACCTGGGTTCCTTTTAACATTACAGTGCTTGGAATATACAAAGATTACCTCGATAGACATGCTTTGTTCATTAAATGAATCAGTGAAATTTGGCATGCTGCTCAAAGAGGCCTTTTGCCAGTCTTTCCCCATATTCTTAGCTCATGCCTTTGCATAATGATGTGATCCATGGTGGGCAGGGATAATTCAGCCTAACGATGAATAATGGTAGCATTTGTGGTCAACTGGTCATGACATTCTCATTTGAACATTTCTCTTTGAGAACTGCGTCTTCGAGTCATGAGACTTGCAGTAATGTCAAGAGCGAGTGCAGCATAGAATCAGGCTGGATGAAGGAGAAAGGGGATACTTGTTTTACAGGGTCCACTGTAGGGGGAGGAGGAGGGAAGAAAAAAAAAAGCCTTGCTTGAAATACCGGTAGCTTTACAATCATCTCTTTGTGACACTCCCTCCACTCCCAAGTACTTCTGTGTTTAAATTGATGTATGTCTACAGTCCTGTGCAGAAAACCCACTGGAATCTCAGTGAGGGAAAAGCAACCTGTAAGAAAGGAGGTGGGGTGAGTAGAGGACAGGATGAATTTATCTGCAGCCTGAAATAAGCGAATGCAAAAAAGAACAGATGCTTTTAAACATGCTGAAATCATTCTACCCCAGATTTGGATCCTCCTGGGCAGAGGAAGAAGGGGAGCATGTTGGTAAACCTGGGCATCATGTTTAAATGGGGACATGATGTAAACACTGTCATGTCAGAATGACCTACTTCCATCATGCCTCGTCTGTGTCTGTTGTTTCTAAGCCCTAAGTATTAGGTATATATGAAGGTTAAAGTTCTAGAGATAAATCATTCATTGATAAGTAAAAAGGGATGTGTGAGCAGTGCAGGCTTCCCCACTGCAACTTAAAAAGGCAAAGAAGCTCCTGTGGGTACGTACTTCTGGTAGCTGTATATAAAAATACTCTGGATGTTATAGTTTTGATCAAAGGTGGGTTTGAAGTACTGTGGTCATGCTGATTAGATGTGTAGAATGTATCTACTTTGTGTTGAAGCAAAATTTTGTTTACAGGAAGTTGAATAAATAGGAAAGGAGTATCTGTGGTTCAAGGGAGAAGAATTATTAATGTTCCAATGACTTTTGCAAACTCAAAGTCTGGGAAATTGGTTGTGGGCTAAGAAAAACAGAAGTACTCAGGCTTGGTTTAAATTAAGTCTCTCAGACTTTGTTTGAATGTGTGAGTAGGAATCCAAATATTGTGGTGATAGAAGAGCTAACACTTTTTCCATCCTTCAGATGTCATTTACAGGACACTGGAGATGGTTGAAAAACCAGAAAGCTACACTGTTCTTCTGTAGTCTAAACTACTGCTGAAAATTATGAAGAAGAACAAGAAGCTTGATTTACAGTTTTGAACGAAGTGACATTAAGAGAACATGTGCCATTTTGTCATGTGTTACTTTAGAGATTTTGATAATGTGACCAAAGAAACTCCATCCTCAAAAAGGGCAAAAGAAAATCATATCGAATAGGATAGTCTTCTGATGTGTTCCATTAGTTATGAATTTTTTCAAGAATTGTTCAAACACAGAATAAATTATTATAAAAAGTAATGGCCTTATTCAAGACATCACAGTTAAAGGTAACAGAAGCATGTCAAAATTGTACAGGTTGTGCTGAAGTTTGACGAATTACGCCAGCTGAAAGGGTTGAAGCTAACCTTGTGCATCAGAGGTATGTTAAAACTTATTAGCAACAGTGATTCCAGTATTTGACCCATGGCTTTCAGAGAAGTTTGGAAAAACACTTTCACACAGTACATGGCCTAGCTTTTTTTTTTTTTTTTTAACTGTCCTTTGCATTTTATTTAAGTCATGTAAAAATTTGTAACTAGAGATTATAGAGCAATT
>NW_008661959.1:13219-19365 GCF_000695815.1 Acanthisitta chloris | reverse complement strand
GTTTTCTGGAGCAGAAGAAACAATAACCAGATTAAACTGCTAAAATATTTTCTTTCGTTTGTATAATGACACTGTATAAAAGTTCCATCTGAAAGTGGGGGGCCATGTTGTTTGGTTTTGTACAAAAGCAGAGTAGAGAGTATGGAGAGAGCACAGAGTGTGCACTCAGGAAAAATTAGACCTGACAAAGTTTTGGGAAGAAGGAGTTGGAATAAAGGTGTTAAATTGATTCTGCTACAGTTAAAATAAAATTATATGGAGTTTTGTTAAATTCCTCTGATTTTGCTTTTTATTTGAGCAGAAGTGTGTGAGAAGATTGATTTTAAGCTGGACTAGCCTAAGGGAGCTGCATTATTTTGAGATTCTTTTACTTTCAGGCTCTGTAATACAGTTGTCTATGATGAGAGAAGAATTTTGCTGAATCACAGCCTGAAAATATCACATGTTCCCTTGACAAACACCACCAAAGTCTTTATTGACACCATGATGAAGCACTTCCCTTAAGCAGGCACTTTGACTTCTCAGAATAATATCCCTAATGTTGGGCAGTAATATTTACATGCACTGAATGGATACTGCAACACTTAGGATGAATTCAGAGCTGCTGTAGTGGGTTTAACTTCTTTGAAGTCAAATGATTTGCACATGCCCACATCATGGCCAAGTGTGATCTCTTCAGCTTTTCAAAGTTAGATTGCTGAAGATACTGAGACAACTGTTTTGGGAACATACTTCCTAATTATAGCATTCCTTTTCCACTAAGGATGTGGCTTTGATCAATTATTTACTTACTCAGCCTCAAACAGATTTACACTTTTCAAAACATTTTCACGTTCAGTTTGTGCCCAAACTGTACATCCTTAGTACTGGCTTCTGCAGAAAGTCTGAGGCAAGTGACTGCTGCAATTCTGTGCAGCTCCAAAAGATGAAACAACATGAAAGAAATAATCCTGATGTTTGAATTTTTTATCTCCCTTTATTTTGTGAATTCTCATTGCATTAGATTATCCTCACCAGCAGCCCCTCTGCAGTTATCAAATATCTCAGCTTTGTTTCGGTGTTTAACCAACTATAAAAGATGTTTTATTGCCTTATATATTCTTCCACCATAAAGCTTACCATTTAAATAAATCACTTCAGTCTTGGTTTATAGATGACTGTAAAAAGAAGAGGATTTTTGGTTTATTTTGGTTTTTAAATTAGTGACTAGTGGCCGGGTATGCACAGGAACCAGTATATTTGGAGCAAGCAGCAACCTGTGCCGCAGTTATTGGGATGGGGGTGTGTGCCTGTTCTCATTACCCCATGAGTAATGCAGCAATCCATGTGCCCTGCTGCTGAAGACCAGCTGGCTGCTGTGTGCTATCAGAGCTGCTTGCCAGCAGGCACGACTCATTAAGAGCCTAGTTGCAGGATATAACATCTTTGCAGTCAATTAACAATGCTGCTCTTTAAAAAGGTCCAGATCCTTCCTGATTCAGCAAAGCACTTCAATACATGTTCAAAGTTAAATGCTTGATTAAAGTTTGGTGTAATAAAGATGTGAGGTCTTGTGCTTGAGGTTAAACAGGTAGGCACATTCCCAAATCAGGGCCTGACATGTTATGGTTCTTAGAGGGTTCCAGGAATCTTGAATATCCTGAAATACTGACTATGCTGATTTCTAAGCTGAGTATAACTTACAAGTGAAAAACAAAACCACACCACATGACTGTGGAGCATGCAGGAAAACCTTCTAAAATCTGGTCATCACTGATGCTTGTCTAGTCAAAGGAATTACAGCAGACTGTTTACATTTTTATAACCTTAAAATAAATAAATTAAAAGAAATTACACAACCCTCATCTTCTGGAAATGGAGTAATATATATATATATATTTGATAAAATGAATTTGTTCTTTGAAGAAATAAGCAATAAGAGTAATTGAATTGTTATGCACTTCCTGACTGTAATATTTCTCACTGGACAAGGTTGTATTTTGTAGCCTGGTTCCTGTGGTTGAGTAAAGGAGTGAGTATAAGGAGAACAAAAATCCAAGTTTTTGCTTCAGTATTTTACACTTACAATGTGTGCCACTTTCCCACGCCTATTTTCTGGTGTATGACATCTACTCATTTACTGTAATATCCTACTGATAAATCATTGTAGTAATAGGAAAATGTCTTTGCTCTAGTTCAGTGGGTTAACAGCAGAATCAAAGATATTCTCTCACTGATTACGAGTTATTTATAAACATAACCATTGTGCTTCTTGTGGACTGGGTCTAAATCTCTTACTATGAGACTTAGGATTTTCTGTAATAGTATATTGAATTGTCACAGCTCACTGCTTCATCTTCTACAATGTCTGATCTTCTTATTTCCCCACTGATAAAATGCAAAGTTCCAACTGACTGCAGTGAGTGTAGATTCAAGCCCCAAATAATTTTTAAATGCAATTTGTTTTGATTAATTGGTGAAGCATGCTATGAATGTGGACTGTTCTATTTTTCGTCTGATTTTGTCTGTTAGAGAACAAGTTGAAATAAGCTTTGTGATGTGTGTGACACCATGCTTGTATGTTGTCAACTTTTGTTTTCAGTCTGATTTGGGCTGGAGGGGTGTTTTGGTTTTAATTTATTATTTGGAGCTGAAACTTAAAATCTGAGAGCCAAAACAGACACATTCTCTGAACAGAGAAGCAGCTGGAATTTGGTCACAGCCTGTAAGGCAGGCACAGCACCTCCCACTGAGGCACTGGAATGTCATCCATCCTCATGGAGCTGGTGCCAGCTGCCCTGGGGACTTCTAGGCCTGGGGATAGTGGCTTCTGGCAGCCCAAATGGTAAGGCAGGAGTCAGATTCCAGGGGATCTGTCTCTGGATTCCACTCTCAGATTTGCTGGATCTGGACATGGGTAAGACCTTGTGGCTTCACAAGTTACCATGTTTCAGATATGTTGGGGTAATATTTCAGTTTGTATAGTGCTTGATCACCCCAGAGGTGCAGGGTCAGTGAAATCCAGAGAGCTGAGGCAAACATTGCTACAAGACCAGACCCAAAAATGTGCATCCATCACAGCCCACCAAAAATCTATGTGAAAGTTTAGTGAACCCTGCCTTTCTTTGCCATGCCCCAAATTTATCTGTATTTCAGATGGAGCGTTTTGGGTTCAGGCATGGACACCTCTTTATATGAAAGCATTCATAGCAAAAATGTCCAGCCCTTCTCAGACACAGGGGTGAACCTGAGGTGGGAGGCTTCATCAGAAAATGGGCAAATTTTCGAAGAGTTTGAACTACATGTGAACTTTGTCACTGATCAAATGTAAGTAATCCTGCTCAGACTTTAACAGCTGGGTTGAGCAGAGCTTTAGAAAAGATTGAACTTGGATCATAGTTTTATGGCTATCTCTAAAATGTTTTATTGCTAGTTTATGACACCAAAGTGTAAATTATGGGGCTGTAAAGAGCTCTGGTGTGAAGGTTTTATCCTTTGCTTATGTACAAATCATAAATACTACCATTTTGTTTTCAGGGAAATAAAATACATATTTTTAAAAGTGCTGCTTAGGAAGCCAAGTGTGTTAGTAAGAAGAACACCTTATTCTATTTTTTTAAGCATAGATATTTTAGTTTTATGTGTTGGTAGTATGTAATTATTTTCAGTCAACTGATGCAGGTCAAACAATTGAAAAGGAGAGGGGAATAAGTGTGTGTCATATGTATGTAGATACCACTGGAATGTAAGTAGTGTGCATAACATTATGGATCAAAGAGGAAATGTCTTATATTAGATGAACTAAGTGAGAAAAAAAGTCTTTTGGAAGCACAAACCATTTCTCAGATCTGAAACAAACCTTTATATAGTTTGTGTGTAAATATAATGAATCAACTTGTACTATGTGCATACATGTGCATTTGTACCTACTCAGATGCAGTTACAGAGATGCAACAGCAGCCACAACATTGTCTCATTTGTATTGAAACCGTAGGACCATGTTTTCTATTTTAGAATAGAAATTGTAGTAAATGAAAACATTTAGTCTCTTACCACATTTTTAAAGCTAATGTAAAACTATATAATTCAAGAAATGTGCTATATTTTGGAGTCCACAGTTTAAAGATCAATTCCTTTTGGTTGTGACTTCATCAGGATTCATCAGAAGCTTACCCTGGCCTTTATCTCCTGGGGTTTATATCCAATGTTCCTTCAGATTTTGCTCCATCCCATGTCGAGATGAATCACTGATATTTCCTTCCACTATCTCAGGCTGAATGACCATGGGCAGAAAAATTGCTTTCCTCTGTTCCTTTTAGTTAATGTTCTTGTACCAGTAGACTTGCTCAGATGAATTTTTTCACATGTTGTGAAAGTTATTTTAAATCCATGAACTGCGTGTTAATCTTCTGCCCTCAACCTTGGCACCAAAGTCTTTTCCAGGCTTTGGGAAAAATGCTGTTTTATGCTGAGTGGAATGAAACTGTGGTGAACTTCTCCTGTTTTCTAAGACTGGAGGGATTGGGGTGGTACATGAGCGGCCACAGTGATGTGAAATACATGTTTTTAATGGTTCTAAATTATTATTATTCAAATATCTTATACATAGTGTCTCTATTCTTCTAGGAGATGCAGACAGATCACTCTTTACCAGCTGTCAAGGCCAATACTGCTCTATAGTCCTTGCTCTCAGCAACATCCTCAGTGTCCTGGTGATGGAGTGCCTTGAAGGGACTGTGCAGATCAAGCTTCATACAGTTCAGGCTCTCTGTGCTGTAAGTACACTAAAAAATGTTGTGTCTACCACTTGGCATTTCCAGGTTGGTTAACTAGGAGTGCTTTGACTTAACATCTGGAAAATTTATTGTCATTTTGATGATTTTGTGCTTTTTAAGTTGATGAAACTATATATCTGCCTCAAATAAATACGAAAGGTGCTTTGATATTCATTCATTAGTCCCTGTAATCAGCATAAGTTTCTATGATTGCAGGTAAATGGGTATTTCTCCTGTAGTGCATTACAAACATGCTGTAAATAAGATGAAGGCTGTAGCTGACAGGCTGCATTTGATAAAATCATTCTTTTGCTGCTGTGCCTAACAAGAAAGAGAGGAGACACTTTTGGTTATGCTGAAGTTACATTCCATAGGATTTATAATATGTCTAGTGGTAACCCTTGAATATACATAAAGAGGGATGTTGAAACAGTGCTATGTGTAGAGGTGTGCATTTTCCAACTGTGAGAAAGATGTGTCTGCAACCTAACTGTACTCACTGCTGCTGAAATAAACACTTTTGGGAAGAATTTGGCTGAATGGTTATTTCTGGTCTGGCAAAGGGGAAACCGACTGAGTGACTGTTATTACTCTGATGCCAATTACTGGAATTGACCAACTTAAGGGCAATTTGCTAACTTTGTTTAAAAACAGAACTGATCTTTCTGGGTCCAGCTGTGATTTAGAAAGGGAGGAGCTCTAAACTACTTTTTTCTTTTCTTTCCATTTTTTTTTCTTTTTAAAAAATACATATAAATTATTGTAGAAAAAAAGTTTCCTGGCTGAAAACATTATCTGAACCCCACATGGTGTGGGATTTAGGGAATTAACAGGATGATTCAGACATACAATCCTCACATTCATTCTCACTGCTGAGAATTTTCCTTAAGGAATAAAACTTCTTTCCTGCACTTCGTCAGAAACAAAACAAAACTAAACCCTCTTCTCCTTTTTTTAGGTTTTCCTTTTTTTTTTTTTTTTGACTGGAAAGTAACACAACTAATACACCTAACATGAAGTTCTGGCACATGCTGTAATCCAGTATAATCTCAGGATATGAGCAGTGTGACTTTAGCAGGCGTTTGCAGCACTCCTCCCTAAGAGCTCTTGGCTGATAGGCTGTCCCATCACTCCTTCCCTTTCGTCTCCCCTGCGCCATATGGAGACATGAGCAAGCAGGGCCTAATGGGTGGTTCAGAATGATGCCTCTTCTTTTTTTTCTTCTGTGGGACAGAAAACACACAGTGCTGGCATCTCTGTGAGAAGATAGACCAAGGGCATTGCCTGAGCTCTGACCCTGAGTAATAGAAAGTTAGGATCTTGCAGCCCCACTGTTCTCTTGATGTAACTCTGGTTTCCTTTTCCTATGTGTGGAGGAGAGGAAGGTCACAT
>NW_008661959.1:12032-13118 GCF_000695815.1 Acanthisitta chloris | reverse complement strand
CTCTTTCCCCTTTTGTTGCTCCTTATCAAAACCAAGCAAACTCAAACAAAATATATCCTTTCATTCAAGCAGGAAATAAAGCAAGGTTGTCAATCTTTGTGCTTGTCCATGCTACAGTTAAGTTTAAATGCCCCTGCACACATATTTTCTTGTTTTCTCCTTCATAAGATTGCTTCCCTTGGTGCTCCTCCTGCAGATTTGTTTTAGAACTGACATGAAATTTAATAGTTTTTAAATTTCTAGTCAAATTTTTTTTCCACCTTGATCATTCTTCCTCAATACCCAGAAACTTTTTCATCCATTCCCTCAGTCCCCCTTTTGCTCCTTGAATCAGGAAAAGTCTCTTAGCTTGCTCTTGCATTATCTGGTCCACAGTTGAATCAAATAGTACCAAACTTACCTGGCAATTTCTATATTTTCTTTTTAAATATATTTATACCTTTTTCCCCCGAATATTTTTGTTCCATTATTTTTATTGCTGGGCTTCCCTGCAAAATTGAGGCCTTGTTGGTCAATCTCTCTGACTTCTCTCTTCTCCACCTTAGTTCATAGAGTCTCTGTGGGCTTCTTTTAAAATTCACCTGAGTTAATTTGATTGTTTCAAGCTTCTCTTCTCTTCCAGTCCTATTTCACAGCTGCTTTTCTTACTGAGTCTTCAGTTTGGAGGTAATCTCAAAACAGAGCAAGTTTACTAAATACCTTGCAGCCTTTTCCCTCCCACTGTCACAGTTCTGGGCAGCTAGATTAACAGTTGCATTACTTACCGAATTTTAGAGACAAATCCAACCTGAGAGGAGGATCAGAGTAGCTGCCTGCAGCATATTGCCTTTCACTACATTGCTGATTCCCATTTTGCTATACCAGATGCTGCCAACATCCATGTCTCTGAGGCACTTCTGTAGTCCTGTATCTCTCCTCCCTGTCCTGTTTTGCCGGTGTTTAAACCCACATCCAGTTGTGTTTTTATTACATGCAGAGTTGGAAACTCTGCCCAATCATTCCTTTTCATTCCCCAGCTTCCTTTTGTTTTGTCTTAAATATTCAAGCGGGAAACAGGAGGAGGAATGGAAAAGGGAAGGGTTTGGT
>NW_008661959.1:0-12014 GCF_000695815.1 Acanthisitta chloris | reverse complement strand
CAGAGCACAGCTCATTTCCTTCCAGAGCGATGTGGCTGGGAAGTTGCACATTTCTTCTCAGCACTGACTTTCCTGAAATTTGTTGAGTCAAAGCACAGCTCCTAGGCAGGATCCAGAGGACCATAAACACAAGTGTGTGAGTGTTCTTCCCTCTCTTGCTGCCAAACAGAAGAATAAACAGAGATTAATATAGAAAGGAGAGGGCGGTCTAGATAAGCAGCCACAGGGTGGAAATGTTGATAAAAAAATAGACAAATATCCATAGACACACCTGCACTTGGGCGTTTCTGCATCATGGAGCCTCACAGGGCTTATTTTTGCCATAAATGTCTCAAGGACAGAAAACTGAGCAATGTGGAAGTTGATGATTTTCCTGAGGGTTAATTACAAGGTTTTGCCTTTTGAAAAAAAAAAGTTATAGTTTATTGTTGTAACTTTTAACTCTTCATACATTACATTTAGCCCAAACCAGGAGAGTGTTTTTCTTTAAAATGCATTTGTATTTGCTGTTTTTTAATAGTATCCCATTTACTACTGTTGTATCCACTCTTACCAGGTTTCTGTGTTTGCTTTAAATCAAATTAATAAATTGGTTTAAGTGAAATTAAAACCAGGCTGAAAGAGTAGCATAGTCATGGCTGAGCAACTTCTCCTCCAGAGAGTTCAAGATACTCTGTGCTTAATTTTTTTCCAGGTGAATTAAATTCAGTTTGGAAAGGAAAAGCTTGAAAAAAAAAAAAAAAGAAAGAAGTGATGGGATCATAATCTGTCAACTCCCTGGAGTTTCTACTTTAGTTGGTGCCTTTATGTGTTTGTTTACTTAAAGGCTGAGATTTCTTCTGTGCTGAGAGTGTGTGGAGACATGAACACGAAGATGAGCAGGACTCTGACTACTTGTTTGGTATAAGATAATTGCTCGGCCATTCCATTTGACTTTTGCTTAGCTAGACAAATCACATGGTGTTTATTGTCCTGCCACCAGTAATTGCAGTTTTGTGTGTGAACAAGTGATACTTATTTCTGAGTCTGGAAGAGCTCTTAAGTGATTTCTTATGTTAATTGTCAGAAAATGCACAATGAAACTTTAAAGAAGTACTTCCAGACTACTAGGTATTCCAATTACACTGAAACTTATGTAGGTTGATCTTTTTTTAGTAGAGGAATAGTAGAGGAAACTGCCTTTGCATTTTGTCTCAAAAACCAAATTTCACCAAACTCTATAGGCAGAGGAACTTTAAAAGATCTCCTGCTTCCCAGACACTTTGGTTTGAATTCTCAATTACTGCCATTAGCCACAAGATGATATACCACAGGGTTTGCTATTCTCCAGTTTAACAACATTTTTTCTTGAGAAGGAAAACACCTGGATTAGGGAGAGGTTATGTACGGCTAGGCATGCTGGTGGGGAATGGCTACTACATCCTCTCAATCATCCTACACTCAATAGTGCCATGCTATGAGAGGCTTAAAATTCGGAGTTGCTATCTGGCATGGGAGACTTTGTAAGTGCAAGAAAAAGATGTCATGTTATGCAATGTGGCTCACACTGCAAATTATAGACTTTTTTTTCTGAGAGTAGAGGATGCTGCTTCTTGCTTGCTTCAGCTGGATTGCAGGTGGCCAGACTTGTACAGAGAGGTGCAATTTTTTTATTTGTGGAGGTAGTTCTGCAGTGAAAAGATGTGTAGCTGGTAGCTAAAGCTCCTTGAGTTAGTTAAAACCTTATTATAATCCATCCAGCTGTGTTGGACTGGTTGGCTGATGCTTTTGACAGCTGTGGCATGCAGGGAAATTTCTGCTCTGTTAAAGGGAGTTCTGCCAGGTATTCAAGATAAAATGGGGGTGGAGGGTAAAAAGACGGTTATGCCATTCTACTGATACCATCTGCTGTTGAGCAATCACTGTGGGCTTTTTTTTTTTCCCCTGAAATGTGTAACTCTATGTGACTTGGAATTTTCTTTTGAACCATTTGCTGTCTTTTGTCAGTGCTAGGGCTGCATTTATTAAATCAGCTGAGGGTGAGAGGTAAAGACGCCGCTGTCTTAGAGGGAGAATGAATACACAGCAAATACAAATTATTTAGAAAATGCTACTTTTGTAGTTATGATCACGAGGTTATCAGTGGCTTTTAATACTTATAGCAATGTCAATGCACTCTGACCAAGTGAAGAAACTGCAATAGCAGGTAACATTTTTACCCTGCCAGAAAACGTCAGTCCAGTATCTCATGTTTTTGAGTAATTTCTCATCTCAGAATTCCAACTATACACTGTAATTGTCCTTGCGACAGTAGGGGGAGGATGACTCTTCAGGCACAAATTGAGGTTGAGTGTTTTTGTACATGTAGTCACTTGGTCTTGCACGAAGCTGGGCAGTTCCAGAGAAGAAAACAATTGTGTTCCTGGAAAGCCAGTATTTGAAATAGTGCTATACTAAATGGTGAATGAGGCAGATCAAAATACATGGAGGCATAGATGGAAATTAAAAGAAGGAAAATACCAAGATATCTAGTTTTGTTGCCTGCCACCTGATAGAATGGCAGAACATGGGCTGTGTCCCAGGGCCTGTCAGTTTCATATTGTATGATCTTAAGAAAGAAACTGCATCTCAAATTTCCTGTGGTCTTATATTTTTGAAATGGGATAAGCAAGGTGCCCTGAGTTCTATGGATAAAAAGATGCTATGTAAAAATTAAGTTTTAGCACTCCTAATTATGGTAATAGAATTGATTTATTCTTGACATAATTTTAATTGACGTAATTATGTCTGTTTTTCTGTGAACAGTGTAAGATGCATAAAGGTGCAAAAATACTGTAATTTCTCTGAAGGTATTGCAGGGGCACAACCTGTAAAGATTTTGGATTCTTTACTTTGTCCTGGTATGTAACATAGCCCATACCAGTAAAGTCTTTTCAGATTAATGCATTTCAGCAGAATTGTTTAGTATTTTCCCAGGAAATGATCAACAAATAAAGCACACCAGTAGAGGAAACCAGCATTTGCTTTCTATTTTTGAAGTTGTCTTGTGTTTTGCCAAACAAGATGGAAGGGACTAGATTTCATATAGTGTCCGCATATAAAGCACAGTGTGTCTTACACTGAACTGGCACTGGTAGAATATAATAGATAGGAGGAGATGCATTTCTTATTTGTACCACTGTATCTCAATGGTTGTAGCTGACTGGGGCAGAAGGTGCGTAAGGATGCATGGCCATCTCTTTGCATCAGGAGTTGGCAGTGTTCAGGTCTTATCTCTAGACTAGTAATGCCTTTCCTGTCTGTGTCTCCTTTTCAATTTCACTGGCCCAAATAAAACGAAGTGCATTCACATTGTGTGTTCTTAGCAGTCTCTAGATTTAGAAAAAAAATGGTAACTGGCTTGCTTAGTGAACCCTTGATGCAATCACTAGTCTCAGATTCTGCCTTCTTTCAGCACTTGATGAGCTCAGAGGGGCCGGGCTCAGGCAGATAACTGTGATGCTCAGTGGAACTGGAAATGTGCATGTAAATGGTATTTCTGGGTAGCATTTTTCCTTTTTTTTTTTCCTTTATTCTTTGGCGCAAATGCAATGGATAATCACCATCACTAAACTGGTTGGAAGCAAGCAGAAAACAGGTTACAATGTGAAAGAAGCCTTGGAGTTTCTGAAACACTTACAAGAGGAATATTTTCTTCCTGAAACTTCAGCAGGTAGATGAAGACTTACTGAGCTGTGTATCCCTTGACTCTTGCTAACTTTACCTAAGTATTTAATAGGTGTTAGAGAAATAAGTGGGAGCACAGAACCACAATGCTTCTCAGAAAGTAGCTTTTTTGAGATGTGGCAGTCTCCATTTTGTGCCACCCTGGGAGCCCTGTTAAAGCAGCATAGAGCAAATCCATCCATCACAAATGCATAAAATGGACTGAGGATGGATTATAAAGGTACATCTTCCTCTCACATCAATAAATTCTTTTCCTCTTTCCTACCCACTGCCAGCAACATTACTGGACATACATCTGGGAAATTAGCAGAATGTTTGTTTTACTTCTTTTCAAAGTGTTTTCATGGTTTTAGGTGAGTGTTTGACTTTTCATTGGCCCTTGCACAGGAGACTGAAAGCTATTTCCTTTTTCCTTAATTAGAACATGCAGAATATCAGGTTTCTGAGCAGTGAATTTCCTCTCAGGAGATAGGTGAGCAAATGTGGTAGAAGTGGTTGTTTTTGTAAACTTGAGAAGTTGGTCCTTCTGTACTTTGCAGATACTTTCTTAAGCCAAACTTGTACTTTTCATACAGACAGAAGTGCAATAGTGCAATATTTTTCTTCCCCCACCCCTTTTTTTTTTTTTTTTAAAATTAAATAGAGAAGCAGAAAGTTAAAAATATCTGAGGGAATTTCTAGGACGGTGGTCATAGGAGCATGGTAGCAAATGTGGTGAAGGCAATGGGCCAATCCTGTTTGTGTGTGTGTAACTTGATTTTGAGTCTGCAGAGATCCACTCAAGGCAAAGCTAGTCCTCTGTTTTTATGCTGGTATTTTAATGCATGACTTACTGTGGTGCTGGTGAGAAACGGAAGAAAAATTAAAATGGAGAGATTGTGTCCTGGTTTTTAAGGTCATGTATTTTTATATCTGTTGGCTTGTCTGTGTGGGTGGGCAGGGATGAGTCTTGCTCTGCCTTCTCCTTGTGCAATGTCAGAGGGAAATTCAGGTCGGTGTGCTGCCAGGGCCAGCCCACATCCTCTACCCACACAGCCCCATGAAGCAGTTGCACACATCAATCAGGGAAAACCCTCAGCTCTTGGCACCGTTGGAGCAGGTGTGTGAGCTCACAGTGACATCAGATGACTGTCACATTGCCATGGGGCTGCCACTGGTGCCTGGTGCATGTTCTATATACATCAGGTCAACTTCCTGAAATAAATGATAGTCTTTGGTGCAAAGCATACAGCTCCCACACTCTGGCCACTGATAACCATCCTTTTCTCTCACAGGTGCTCTATAGAGCAGATAGAAAGAAGAGTGAGGAGAATGATTTGCAAAAAATTGCAAATCTCCGTATAACCCCTGCTGCAGAATGCCATGCTCTTAAAATTGTCAACCAGTTATAAGCACTGCAGAGGGAGGAAGGGAAGACCAAGGCTGTATCCAGCCAAAACCAAAGCTGGCTAGATCAGTCATGGCCAAACAGCTGGAGAGTTTTTGAAGCACAGACAGATGCTGTGCTGTGGGGAAAGTTCTTGCAAAGCTACTGCTTTAATGTCCATTTTATGTTGGGGTTTTTTAAGCACCAGTACTGTTCCTTGTTTTCCTTCCTTAAAAGATGAACCCAGAATAAGTGCAGATTCACACTGCCCAATCCTTTTAATTTTGATATCTCAGTGTTTGTAGAATACCAACACCTTGCTGTTAATAAATTGACTGTATGTAGTGAAAATACTCTGCACTTTGCCAAATGGAGCCATTGGTTTTTTTCAAGTCCTATCCACTTGGACCACTTCTGTTACAGAGTGTGAAGCAAACTCTATCCCTCTGTGCCTGGGTAAGTGTGGAAGGGCATCACTGCTTAATTTGCCCCTGAGAATTCAGTAGAGTGTCTCTGGGTTGTACAAGTACATATGAGAGAGGAATTTAGTGTTGGCTTCTGGGAGTCCGAATAGGATATCTGTGTACATAGTCCTTATTTTGCTAAATAGATGTAGTATATTGGAACAAGTTACTGGAACATATGCCAGTAGGCAGAGGAGGAGATCCAAGGAGTCCTGAGATGATAGGTGTCTCCAGTCCTGGGCATGCTCTTAGACAGTTGGCAGAGTGATGTCTCCACCATTTGTGGATGAGATGGAGTCTCAAAAATTTATCATCTCCAGAAGGGTGTCTTTCAATCTGCCTGTAGCACTCTACTCCCTCAGTGCCTTGGGAACAGGATGCATGGTGTACCATCCTTCCAGATGCAGTCTAAACCTTGGTTATGAACAGGTGTATGAAGAAACTCAGAATTTAGCTTTTAAATGAAAAGGCTTATTCAATGATTCTATCTTTACATGTAAGCAAGAGAAAGCAAGATTTTAAGGAGTGGTATTAATCATCATAGAAATCCTTTCTAAGAAAAGAAAAACACTTTTTCATCCATTAAAATATTGTAGCATTCCTGATTCAGTGTACTCACAGGCATAAAATTACAGGGTAAGGGCCTAGTTGAGAACAAATTCCCCTTATATTGCCATGCCAACAGTGTTCACACTGCTCCATTTCACCTATAGATAATAATAGACACAGGTGCCTTAGACCCAGGAAAGAGGTAGCTTCAGTTCTGCTGTGTACAGTTGTTAGATACAGTAGAGCAATTCTGACTTCTACAAGATATTTCCAGCTTTTGAAACACTGTTTTATTTAGTGATGAAAGTTAATGACTTAGCAAGTGTATAATTGAATATTGCCACCAGTGTGTCTTACATAGAAAACGAGACCATCCTCAGCTACATTATATAAGTTTCGGTTGATGAGACATTTGTGAAGGGGATCTAGGTCATCTGCTTTAGTATGTGAACTCACCACCACTGAACTGTTGAGAAGAATCTCTCTGTAGGGAGAAGTCTCCTCTTCTCCCACTCATTTGTTTTTCTTTTCTGCCGATAGCCTCTCTTGAAATCAAACACCTTCAGTGCTTTGAACTGCTTCAGTGTCAGTTCTTTTGCCTTTCCTATAAAAGCTGATCCCTGCTTGTTTCAGACTCAGGAGCCACAGGGTAGTGATGGCCCTGCTTTAAGGTGCAGGAGCTGCCTTCCATGTACTTTGACAACACTGCACGAATGTTGACCCACAGGCTGAAGCACAGGAGAATGACCATGCCATGGGTAGAGCAGTTGCAGCATACTCAGCTTTACCAGCTCTATTTTGCTACTTTATCACACAAATGAGCTCACTCTCCTAATCAGGTTTTCACTTGGTGAGAGTGGAACAGGCTGGTACAGTTGGTGGGAGAGCTGAAGAGGGACAGGGAGAGAGGGAGAAGAAAAGAAAAAAAGAAGGAAAATATTTGTCAGGCTTGATAGTGTTAATGAAAATAAAAAAAAAGAAAGGAGAAAAGCAATGTTTGGAGAGCAAAGAGTGACCTGACAAATGTGACCTCTGTTTTTCCCAAGGGCTTCTGACTTTGAAACCAAAGCTGGCTTTAATGTTCACCAGGTGCCATCAGGGTGTTTTTATTGCCTCTATGGAAGGGAATTAGCCTTATAGTTTCAGCATCTGCACTTCAGTGAACTTCAGTGACAGGGTGTATTCTTGTTCAGATCATACCTCTTAAGGTTCAAAGGCCATGAGCAGCTCAATAATTAATTCTGTTGCTTCCACAGGAGGCAGTGAACACAGACCTGTACTTCACACCAGTTTCGTCACAGAAGGCTTTTCCAGTCCTGTCCCTGCTCGAATAGGTTCCGCCTTAGCATCTCTGAACAGCTGGCCAGAGCAACTGGAAAGTGAGGCAGACGCAGCACAGAAGCAGTGCTGGCAGTAACATTATTCATCATGCTAAAATAATACTGTGGAGTTCATACTTTGTCAGCTGACATTACAGTTCAATTTCTTGGAAGAAGCGAGATGTTATTTTGCTCAAGACATATGGCTCTCTGTCCCCTGTTGTTATATAAGCAAATTGTTGGTACTTAACATCCTTTTTCTGGCTGATTCCTCTCCGTAGGTAATTGTGCTTCTGATATTATATAGATATCTCAGCCTTGTTTGTGATCTGAGTGTAGATTTTAGCTCTTCATATAATTGTCTTGTCCTGCAGATGACATATTTATAGGAGTATTGCATATTGTCAACCAGAGGAGAAAACTGACACGGTGGGGTTTTTGCTCCCCATCCTTTCCCCTTTCCTTTGAGAGACCCTAGAGTCAACCATTCCTGGAGGGCTCCCCCTCCCCTTGTAAGACTCAGGAAATTCAACCGGCTCATCTAATCCCCTGGTGCAGAGGCTGTGTTGCAGCAGGGAAGAAGGTAGGGTAGGCAACTTGTCCTTGACAGAAGAGTTCTCTGGGAATAGGACTTAGGGCTATCCACAGGGCAACTCAGGGTCATTGAATTGCTGGTCACTGGAGTAGTGGGGTGAATAAGATTGCCTTGAGAGGCCATATCCAGTGGCAACTCTTCGATATCTGTGGTTCTCTCAGCCTTGGTACCGTAGCAAATGCGTGCTTTAGGAAGAGAATATAATAGACTCTCTAACACATCTGGACTGCAGGACCTCAAGGGCCCAAATGTACAACAGGATGACCACTGCTTCTGCTCATCAGTCACCTTCTGCATCCAATATCTGTTATACCACCACCTCTTGTATCCAGTTTTACAGTCCATAGGGAATGTGTCTAAAAGGGCCTGTCAAATCTGGTGAATCAAGAAATGATTACACATGGTCATCATATTTGAGAAGTCATGGCAGTCCAGTGAAGTTCTCACTGACTCAAAAAGGGGATACATAACCCCCATCTTTAAAAAGGGAAAAAAGAAGGCCCAGGAAACTACAGGCTAGTCAGTCTTGCCTTGGTATCGTGAAGCAGATCCTCCTGGAAACAGTGCTAAGGCACATGGAAAATAAGGCAATCTGTGACAGCCAACAAGGCTTGACTAAGGGCAAATAGCGCCTGACAAATTTGGTGGCTTTCCATGGCAGAGTTACTGTGTTGGCGGATTAAGGAAGAGCAACTGATGACATCTATCTAGACATGTGCAAAGCATTTCACAGTCCTGCACAACATCCTTGTGTCTAAACTGGAGAAGCACAGATTTGGATGTATCACTTAGTGAGTAAGGAATTGGGTGGATGGTTGCACTCATAGAATTGGAATCAATGGCTCGATGTCCAAGTGAAAGACAATGATGAATGTCGTTCCTCAGGTGTTGGTATTGGGATCAGCGCTGCTTAACACCTTTGTTGGTGATATGGACAGTGGGATTGAGTGCACCCTCAGCAAGTTTGCTAATGACATCAAGCTGTGTGGTGTGGTTGACATGCTGGAGGGAAGGGATGCCAACCAGAGGGATCTTGACCAGCTAAAGAGGTGAGCCTTTGCTAACCTCTTAAAATTCAACAAAGCAAAGGTCTTGCACCTGGATCAGGGAAATCTCAAGCATAAATACGGGCTAAATGGTTGGTGAATGGATTGAGACCGGCCCTGAGGAAAAGGACTTGAAGGTATTGATTGACTAGAAGCTCAGTGTGACCCGGCAATGTGCACGTGCAGCCCAGAAAGCCAGCCATGTCCTAGGATGCATCAAAAGAAGTGTGGACAGCAGGGTGAGGGAGGTGATTCTGCCCCTCTACTCTGCTCTTGTGAGACCCACCTGGAGTACTGCGTCCAGCTCTGTGGCCCCTAGCATAAGAAAGATGTGGACCTGTTGGTACGAGTGCATAGGAGGGCCACAAATATCATCAGAGGGCTGGAGCACCCCTTCTGTGAAGACAGGCTGAGTGAGTCGGGGTTGTTCAGCCTTCCAATATCTTAAGGGAACCTACTAAAGAGGGGCTTTGTACAAGGGCCTATCTAACTGTACAAAGGGGAATGGCTTTAAACTGAAGGAGGGTAGGTTTAAATAAGATATTAGGAAGAATTTTTTTGCATGAGGGTGGTGAGACAGTGGAACAAGTTGGCCAGAGAGGTGGTAGATGCCTCATCCCTGGAAATATACAAAGTCTGTGGATGGGTCTTTGAGCACCCTGGTCTAGTGGAAGGTGTCATTGCCCATGGCAGGGACATGGGAACTAGATGACGTTTAGGGAACCGTGCAACTCAAACTGGTTCATGATTCTGTGATTTGGGATGCTGTTGTGCACCAAAGATCCAAGGCTGCTAGCATTTACTGAACTGAACAAGAGGATGTTGTTAATAATCACATTTCATATTGTGGTACAAAATGCAGCTTTTCTTTATCTTCGTGTAGAAATGTTCAATTTATACTGTAGTAGTGCTTCTTATTTAAAGTGGAAAATTATTATGTAAAGTTGGATTTGAATCCAGAGGGAGCATTTTATTAATTAGTAAATAATGACGTGATTAAATTGAAGCATACTGCCTTTTCTTTTTAAGGCTTTTTTAAAGAGTGCATGCTATAAAAGTGTGCACAAATAAATTGTTTCCCTATGTCTCTAAAAACATGTAATAAATGTTTAATTTAATTTTAGTGACAATGACAGCTTAGAAAGGAAATTCTTTTCCAAGACAGGAGTATAGCAGCAAGATTGTAACTTATGAGTTTAAAATATTAGAAGCATATTCTAGAGTCACAATATAAACATGTGGATATCTAGATACGTATTTTTGTCTTGCTTGCATTAAAATATGTTTGAAAATTGTCTTGAAAACTTCCAGCTCAGGGACAAAATCTAGGTACCTGTTCTTTTTGCTTCATGTTAGGATAAAAAGCTTGCAGTTGATGAGTGGGATTTAGCAATGCTACAGGCATTGCTGTGCGTTTTGGGGCCGATTATAATCACTAGAGAGATTGAAGTGTATTGAAAACCAAAAAATCTCGACAAGCCTTTTAAATGAATTGTTGAAGTCCTCTAAGAGGATTTCAGAATAAAGGTATCTGAATGCACTCACGCATGTGAGGAAACCTGAGCGCATATATGCATTCCTGAGCCCTGGAGTAATTTCATGTAATACTAGCACTAACCAAGCCAGTGTTACTGTAAAGGGCACACGGACTTGGATAGTGCCTTCCAAATCCATTCAGAGCCCTTATTAGTATAAGGACACTTTTGCTAGAGAACATGGGCCTTCTTCAATTGTACTGAGTGATTTTTAAGGATGCTTCATCACTGGGGACTAGATAATAGAGCTTGGAGGATAATATTTCAAAGTAGATTTGAATGGATAAGAAGAAGTGGCCCAACTTGGAAATAATACTAACATGATTTTTTGGTATTTGTTTCTCTTGTAATTTATGATACTTTAGTATTTCCAAAGTAATCTCTAGTTTGTGTTCAAGAGGAAGCTTGCCTCTATATTTGTAGGTGAAAGATTCTTCTGCTGCATACCCAAGTTTAACCTTCAGCTTCACTTCCCTGTAGCATAGTTCTGATTATATTGTGAAATCAGCAACACCTGATATAATCTTTATTACCTTTCTTTCTTTTTGTGAAAGAATTTTCTTGTTATGGTAGAAGGAAAAACAATATTTTGAAGTGTTTTCACCAAGGCACAGCTAGAAAAAATAGAAGGTAGAAGACAATTCTCATAATTTTCATTTAGAAATCATCAAATTGTACACATGGAGAAAAACTGAAACTTCAGTTGGGCTTCTAATTTTCAGTCCTACCAGGTATTGATGGCAATTCTTGCTATGTTTGTATGAGTTAACAAAGGAAAGCTTACACTGAGATGTGCCCAAATTAGTGTTCTGGGTGTATTTTGCTTAGTTGTTTTTACATTTATTTTAATACTTTTGCAACTCGGCACATAAGATAATGAAGACATAAGTAAGTCAGTGATTTCATGAGTTTGAGATACTGCACCCATAGATATGTACAAATTTTTCATGTTGTAAAGTGGATATAAAATAGAATCATAGAATGGTTAGGTGTGGAAGGGACCTTGAAGATCATCTACTTCCAACCCCCCTCCCATTGGCAGGGATGCCACTCACTAGATCAGGTTGCTCTGAGCCTCATTCAACCTGGTCTTGAACACTTCCAGGGATGGGGCAGCCACAACCTCTTTGGCCAGTCTGTTCCAGAGCTTCGCCACCCTCTGAGTAAACAGTTTCTTCCTAATATCTAATCTTAACCTGCCCTCATTCAGTTTAAAACCATTGCACCTTATTTTGTCACTATCTGCTTGTATGAAAGTCTCTCTCCCTTCCTTTTATAATCCCCCTTAAGGTGCTGGAAGACTGCAAAAAGATGTCTCCAGAGTCTCCTTCTCCAAGCTGAATGATCCCAAGTCTCTCAGCCTTTCCTCACGGGAGAGGTGCTCCACCCCTCTGATCATAGAATCATGTAATTATAGAATTTAAGGGTTGGAATG
>NW_008661958.1:141133-152054 GCF_000695815.1 Acanthisitta chloris | reverse complement strand
ATACAAACTATTTGAGCACAAGTCTTACGAGGAACGCATTTGAGCACATATATAGATGTATATGAATAGTCTCTTTATCTCTCTATATATAATACAAACTATTTGAGCACAAGTCTTACGAGGAACGGCTGAAGGAGCTGAGGTTGTTTAGCCTGGAGAAAAGGAGACTCAGAGACCTTCTTGCTCTCAACAACTGTCTAGAAGGAGCTTGTAGCGAGGTAGGGGTCAGTCTCTTCTCCCAGGTAACAAGTGAAAGGATGAGAGGAAATGGCCTCAAGTTGTGCCAGGGGAGGTTCAGATGGGATATTAGGAAAAATTTCTTCACTGAACAATTGGTAAGGCATCGGAATAGGATGTCCAGTGTAGAATCACCATCCCTGGTAGTGCTCAAAAGATGTGTGGATGTTCCACTTGGAGACATGGTTTAGTGGTGAACACAGTGGAGCTGGGTTAACAGTTGGACTTGATGTTCTTGTAGGTCTTTTCAAACCTTAATGATTCTATGCATCCTTACATACATGTATATATGTTTTTATATCTCTCTCCGTACATGTGAATTCCACTGCTTCAGGCTGTGTTTCCCTATGTTGTCAGCTGTAATGTCTAACTCTAAATCAGGTGTATTCAAACTAGCCTTCCCCACTTCAGAAAAATAATAAAACTTATGCCTGATAGGCACAAGGAAGTGAATCACTCAGGAGCACCCATGGAAACAAGAATTCAAGTCATGTAAGTCAGTATCCAGGGATATGTAAATATCTTATAGAAAAGAGATAGAGGGTGAGCCAACCATCCAAATCTCAACTTCCCACCAAAAAATACAACACCTGACACAGCTGAAATGGAAAGCAGGGTTTTGCACATCCATGGATTATATCATACCACTAATTGCTTATGCCTTCCATTTCTGTCCAGTATTTCTCTTCAGTAAAGGGTTGCTTTTCTTCATGTCTGTCCACTGAGGCCCTGTCTTTATCCAGTGGTGCCGTGACTCTACTGGAGCACTGGTGTGAGTAAAGGCCTTTGGTGTTAAGGCTATCATTTCCCCACAGAAAAGGGACAAAGTGGTGAAAACCTATCTCAGTAGCAGTGTTATGGATTGAACTTGGCCAGCTTTTCTGCTTAAGTTGTAAAAATCACATGTTCCTATGGGGCAGTATATTCTTCTACAGTTCAGCAAGGTACTTCTGGCAAGGTTTTTCTTTCGTCTCAAAATGATGGAGTAGAGTACTATAAAATCTGATTTAGAATTCATCTTTTGTCTTGTTTGCCGTTAATGAAGTTGTGGACTTTTATCTTCCAATAATTGGCCTTGTGGTTAACATTTGGGTAACCAGGAAAGGCCATAGGTACACATCAGTGTTAATCATCTTACCATGAAAGACAGAGGCAAGAGAGGAAGCACAGTGATCAGATACCAAGCCTGCAAACCACTGCTAAATTGATAAATAAATTTTTTACACCTCTCTTTATGGACAACTTTCTGGTTTATTTCTTGTTTTTCTATTATTAATACTTGCTATTATTTTTCTTTCATTAGGTTTTCAAAATGAAAATGAGCAGATGACAAAGTTAATCATAATTTTTCAGAGATAAACAAGAATGAGTGGCCTAGCTATACTTGGGAAAACACATTAAATAATGAATTCAGGGTGACAGGTGAAAACAGAGTTCAGTTTTGGGCCATTCACTACAAGAAAGACACTGAGGTGCTGGAGTGTGTGTAGAGAAGAGCAACAGAGTTGGAAATGGGTCTGGAGCACAAATCTTATGAGGAGCAGCTGAGGAAGCTGGGGTTGTTGAGTCTAGAGAAAGCAAGACTCAGAGGGGACCTTCTCATTCTGTACAGCTACCTAAAGGGAATTTGTAGTGAGTTGGAGGTCAGTCTCTTTTCTCAAGTAACAAGCAATAGGACAATAGGAAATGGCCTCAAGTTGTGCCAGGGGAAGTTTAGACTGGAGAGTAGGAAAAATTTCTCATCAGAATGGATTGTTAAGCCTTGGAACAGACTGGCCAGGGAATTGGTTGAGTCAGCACCTGAGGAAGTATTTAAAAGACTTGTAGATGTGGCACTTAGGGTCATGGTTGAGTGGTGGACTTGGTAGTGCTGGATTAACAGTAGGACTTGATGATCTCGAAGGTGCTTTCCAACCTGAATGATTCTGGTTCTGTGCTTTAGACAAGGAGGATATTGACATCCCTGAATTATGAAGATAGTTATTTTATATCCCTGATGCTATTTAAATTAGCAATGACATAAGAGTTGTCATGATGTGACATTCAGTGCATGTCCCTTTATTTTAGTACAGGAGAAACTAAGAAAAAAATGTTCAAAGGATGGCATTTGAGGTATTAGACAGCTGTATGTTTTACAAGCTCTTCACACCAGAGATTTGGCAAAAGGCAATATTCTATCATATGCTAATACAAATCTAAATAGAAAATGTGCTTGCTTATTCCTTTATTTACAAAGTATGTACTGCAATCCTCTTATAGTAATAGTGGTTCTTGCAAAGGCTTTCTGTGTTCAAATAGCTTATGTTAATGATTGGCACCTTAAAAATATGAGAAGTTCAAGTGAGTAAGTGAGTTGACACAACACAGTTTGCAAACATTAATCCCCCAACAGCTGTGGGCAAGCAGTGTGGGAGGGTTGCTCTCCTTACCAGTGCAGGAACCATGGGTTGAAGCAGTTGTTTCCTTTCAACAGAAAGCATCTCCTTTATAGTCACAGCAGAATGTCACCTCCATGGCAGTGATGCCATTGACACACACTGGTGGACTCCTTTCTCAGCAGAGGGTAGCCCCTGGATTAAAGCATTTTTGATTTCAGTAGAAATAACTTCCTACTTCACTTTTGCCTCATGCTGTTTTTTTCCAGCCTTGGGTCAGGAAGCTGAGTGTATTAGAGTTAGCAACCAGAACACCATAGTCTGTATATGATTGTAGGATCACTAGTAATCACTTATAAAAAACATTACTCATATTTTGTTAATGAATGGACATCAGTTTTAGGAAGCAGAATACAAGGAAAGGGATTGGATTATGTATCAAATTGCAGTCACTGGAGTTAGCACATCCTGTACATAAACTCACTCCATGTGGTGTCGCATGCACCAAATTCTGTCTCTCCCCACTCCCCCTTGCAAGATATCCTTTCTGAAGTTTTGGGGTGTTTCAAGACACAGGTTATTGGTAGGTTATCTCCTTTCTTGCTATTTATTCCCTTAAAGACTGTGATATCTAAATCATTTTTCTTCTGTCTTGTGCCTACATATGCTGTAGTGAGTATCAAATAGATACTCTTCTGTGCCAAAGAAAAACGCAAACCAGACTAAGGCTCTCTTCAGTCACAGACATATATGTGTAAAAGGTGCATCGTAAGGTCCCTGCTTCAGAGAAGTGTTCAATACTTTGTAGAAACTGGCAGACATCAAGAGCAGACGGTACAGAATACTAAATAGCTTTACAGTTAAAACTATTGTGTAGGTTGGGTGTTCAACTGCATGCTCTGAATCAGGGTGAAAAAGTTCCATTTTCCAGCATCCTCAAGGATCAGCTGTAACTACTAACTCCTTAACTGTTCTAGTCGGGTCTGTCTCTTTTTCTAAGTGGAAGTTCATGGAGGATTTCTAGCAGAAGGAGCTCCTCCCCAACTGGAAACATAGACACACCTGCAGCCATTCAGACCCTGAACCCTTCCCCTTCCCAGAGGATTTTACTCCTTTTTCACATTTGTCACTTTGGGTGATTGTCAGCTGACAGAGTATTTGAATTCATCTATCAAGAGGCTGAGGGAAGAAGTGAGTATGCTCTCCAGCAGCTGTAAAGTGTTCAGAGTTTAGGTGTTCGAACACATGAAGGAGCCTCCAACAAGTTCATGGGCTGAGTTCAGTTCCTTATCCGTAGGACAGGAGTGACATCCTTGGATGCCTTGATGTTTCGCAGAAGGGGAGACTGTATTTTTCAAATTTCACATGCCATGGTGAATAGAGAGGTTCTGCTGTGATTAAAAAAAAGCAAAAAGCAAAAAACAAAACTACAACCTGATTCACTGCAATGTTGCTATATAATTTGTTCCTTATTTTAATGACATTAGAATGTTTGAAATATACTCTGGTGTCTCAAGCACTGCATAAAATCTTTATTCTCTGAAGAGGCCAAATAGTAATTCCTAACACCCTTCAAGTGTGGTCTGGGACTTTGTAGTTCCTCTAGCTTTTATGTGCGTGTGATTGAAGACAGAGTCTCCCAGCTCCCCCTTGTGTGGATGCTCAACTCCTGCTATGTCAAGCAGAAAACAACTGTGATTTGTGCTGCTTTTGATCAGACATTTCTACAAAGCTTGCTGCTGGAAAGCAGAATAATACTGCCACAAATTTTAAATTAACAAAATATGCCTAGAAGGGATTGGTAGCTCTTGTTCATCTGATTAATGTCAGGCTTGTAAAGTCTGCTCTCCAACAAAAATGGCAGCAAATGCTCAAGTGAGAGATGTTAAAAACAGACTCTCCATTTTAGTGGATCTTTGTGTTTTAGTTACAATCTCTTACTGAAGCACCCAGGACTGAATCACAAAATCAACTAGCATCAAGGGAGTTGAATTAGCTTATATCTGTGTTCACTTTTAATTAGATTTGAAATGGCTATCCCACTGTAGTGCAGCAACCAAGTCTGTACCATCCCCTCAGGCCTTATTACTGACAACAACCTTAGCATAGATCTGCATATTCAGCAGCTGGGTGGATAGGTGCTATGTATTGGGAAATACAGGCAGGATTTGAAAAACACAGGATATCTCATACAACTCAATTTTTGCTCTCAAGTTGAGGGACTGAGGGACTTGCCTTTCTAAAATGTTCATATTCTGGCAGGAGATTTTTGATGCAGCTTTTGTCTAACAGGTATCGTCTTATGATAATATTTTGCTGCGCAGCAGTGGAATCAAGGCAGCACTGGTAGCAAGTACATTTTGTGCCACCTGATGCATTTTTATGGGTTTATTTTTCCCTTATGTACATTTCTATTCCTTCAAGATGTGCTCTGAGACATTTCCAATTTCAGCATTCTGCCTGTCTCATCTAATTCAATTGTAAGCTCTTCTGGGCAGGAACCATATCTGGATTCAGCTTTCAAGTTTCATTACACAGCAGTTCTGCAAAGTGATCTTTTAAAAAAGTTATCATGATGAGGGAATTTAACTTATCCATGGGGATTTGTCATGTGAGAAGAGCATGTCCTGATCTCCCAAACTTTCTGGATTACCATGCCCAGAGGCACTCCTGCCTCCACTCCCATTGGAAATGGTCACTGTGATACCAAATTTTGCTTAGGGTTTCTGTTAGATGGGAAGAGGTTTTTGTTTTCTTTATTTCACTTTATCATTTTCCAATGTGCTTCTCTTTCAGGCGTGAACAGAAAAGTCACCTATTCCCTGTCAGACTCTGCAGATGGTTACTTCTCAGTTGATCAGTCATCAGGAATCATTATTTTGGAGCATCCGCTTGATAGAGAGCTTCAGTCTTCCTATAACATCACTGTAAAGGCCTCAGATCAGAGCATTGTGCTGACCTTGTCCTCATTTGCCACTGTCACCATTACAGTGCTGGACATTAATGACAATCCCCCTGTGTTTGAAAGAAGAGACTATCTTGTTACAGTACCTGAAGATACTTCACCTGGCACTGAGGTCCTTTCTGTTTTTGCTACAAGCCAAGACATTGGTACTAATGCTGAGATTGCCTATCTCATCAGATCGGGGAATGAGAAAGGGAAGTTCAGGATTAATTCAAAAACAGGTTTGTAAAGTAGATCTTCCTTGTAATGCTAAATTAAAACATCAGAAAAACATGAATGCTTTGTGGAAGACTCCTGGACCAAAAATTTTCCAAGGCCAGACATTCACAGCTTGTCAATGTGGAATTAGCTACACAGTTAAAAACCAATTTTAGGTTGGAGAGTGATGTCAATTACAGTCACACTTCGCTGCCCCAGCTCAAGTGGAGAATACTTTTCTCCATTAATATGTGTGTTGAAGCCAATGTAGATGTGACAGCCCATTAGGCAAACTGTGCAACCCTTACAGTTCTGAACACTTGCGATGTTTACCTGCTTGCTTACCAGACGAGTACAGCCTCAACTGTCTGCACCTTAGAAATCATCAAACAGCGCTACAAGGACCAAATAGGTGTTGAGTCTAACATGTGATTGCTGTTTATGTAACTGTGTGCCACTTCCCTGACTTCTGTTGCTCTGATTTGTCTTTTCTGACAGTTGACTTGAGCCGTGATTTGGGTTGTGGTCTTTTTGGTTATACATCACAAATTTTAAAAGTACACTACTGCTTCTCTTTAAGAAGCATCAAGAAAAGCTATCCTATTTGGTGCAAATGGCTCATTTTCTTTGAATTTCCTTAGGGGGATATATTCTTTATCCTTACTGAGGTTTTAATCTGTCAGCAGTAAGCTATGATTCTACTATGCTTCCTGTAGTGGATCCCCTTATTCTCATAACACTCAAGATGACCCATACAAATTTGCCACCAGAGTTTCAGAGCAAAGCAATCTCAATTTTGAAAACTGACGGTAACACTTGTTTGAGTGCAGCTGTAATAACCAGCAACCTGGAAAATCTCAAAATTATGTACTGTGTCATTTATATTACTGTGTGCAAAAATCACTCTCCACTCTGTGGAGACCGCTGCCTTACATGTAAAGGACTTAACATAACTCTGTTGTCTGTCATCTTCGTAATGTTGATCAGTGCTAACAAAATTTAAGCATAAATATGCCTAGACAGCGATACTTAACTTCACATTTGACAATGAAGCCAAGGAAATAAATCAATAAAACCCCATAATGAAGCTTAATCACACAGCAAAAAAAAAAACCCAAAGTAAAACTATATATTATTCATTAATGTGTGACTGACAGCTCCATTATTATCAGTTTAGAGGCAGGAGCTCAGTTTCTAGGCAGTCGAGTGGTGATGTAGCATGCCTGATCAGAGCTTGAAAAATAATGTCCTTCACACAATTTATCAGTGGGAACTCTCTGCTAGCCACTTGGAAGCTTCTCTTCAGGGCTCCTGCTTTGAGCAAGTCATGCTGAAAGGTAGAATTCATTTGGAGAGAGCCTAGACAAGATTAAGAGGAATGATCTGAGATCTGTAAAATGCGACTTATCAGGAAAGACTGAAGGAATTGAGGCTCTTTAAGCAAGAAAAGAGAAGACATGCTGTTAGTATTCAGGCCTGTAAAAAGTACCTTTGAGGAGGAGGGGAATAAACTATTCTCCATGTCTAGTCATGAGAAAAGAAGTAGTGAATAGGCTTAAATTGCATTTGGATTATTTCAGTTAAATGATAGGGAGAAATTCCTGACTGTAATGATTATTAAGTACTGAAATACATTTCCTAAGAAGGTTAGGAAACTGATGTTGATGGGGGTTTATAAGATTAGTTCAAGAATGATCAGGTTTAGCTGACCTGTGTTGGGCAGCAGTTGGACTAAATGACCTTTAAGCCTCACACATCCCTGCTCCTGATGGGTCTATATTGAAAAGGATTTGGCTTGCCAAGGTTCAGGATTCGCTTGTAAGGCTTTCCTGCCATGCCTGGTATTGCCTCCTTCGAGGCATCACTAGTAATCCGTGCACAGCCTACTTCCTCCTCCTTGTTAAGGTTAAGGGTACATGGGATACAAGTGGAGAGCTTCTATAAAAATAATTTCTATCCTATAGGGGGTCAGGGTGCATGGAGTTAATCATGTTACATAGATTATGAATTTTGGTTATGTGATGAAGTAACCCAAAATTTATAAACCTAGTTGAGTGGGGAAGTCCCTGTTTAATCACATAAATGATAGACAATTGATTTCTCAAAGGTATTCATACCCCATTCATTTGTATTTAATTCGTGAGAAGTTAATTATGTGGGAGTGAATTTGGGTTGACTTGTCAGGGCTGATTTCCAGAGTAGACATCCTGTTCTCCCACAGGCTCTGTGCATGAGCCCAAGCAAAAGGGTGGCTATGGCCCCCACTTCTTCATCTATGATACTCCTATAATTAAAGCTGTTTTCACGAGGAACCATTCATTGCTTCATGCCTTGTAAAGGTCCTTTCTGCAGAGGCAACCCAAGTGCAATTGGCATCATTCTTTAATCAAATGACAGCAGTATAAACCTGAATAAACATTTTTATTGGATTGGGCAGTCTCACAGTTAATGTTGTATGTGTGCCATGGTGATAAATAGCATGCTGTACTCTTTACTGCAGTCAAATCCCTTATTACATGGCTTTATTTGGTTTATTTTGCTGGCTGTTGACATTCCCTCCTTTGCTTCAAAGGAGTCATTTCCATTTTTGAAGCTTTGGATTTTGAATCGTGTAAGGATTTCTACTTAGTAGTAGAAGCAAAAGATGGAGGCACTCCAGCCCTGAGCGCCGTTACAACCGTAAATGTAAACGTGACAGATGTCAATGACAACGCACCGAAATTCAGCCAGGCGGTCTACAGTGCAGTCATCAGTGAGGACGCGGCCGTTGGGGATTCGGTGATAATGGTGAGTGAGGCCGTGGGGGGCGTTTAGGTGGGCTGAAGCCCACATGCCACATAAAATACTGCTGCATTGGTTGATAATAATTACCACGTCTTGCATCACCCAAACTGTTCTCTAGCCAATACTCTGCATCTACTGCTGCTTTCCAGGCTGCTGCCACATTCTCCTCAAAAGAAAGTAGTAGTAGTACTATTTCTTTTTAATCCCATATACTGTCAAAGACCAATGGCATATTTAAGGCATTGCATTTCATGAGTCAGCTGGAAACAAATGGGTTTTATTGGAAAGGCAGAATTCAACTTTTCAGTGAAATACAATCATAGAACCTTAAAATGGCCTGAGTGGAAGGGACCTTAAAGATCATCTAGTTCCAACTGCCCTGCTGCAGGCAGGGACACCTGTCACTACACCAGGTTGCTCAGAGCTGCAAATACATAGTATTTGTGTAGTCTGGCATGCAGTGTGCCATACCCAAATCTCCCAGTCCTCTCATCTTGGAATCTCTGGATTCAGAAAGTGTCATATGGAATATTAAGATTTAAAGATTCTATATGTTTTTAAGGGTAGAATTTTGTAAAGTTTCAAGGGGAGCCTCCTGTCAAAAAAACATTTCTCTTGATGCTGTGGAGGTGTGCAGTTCAGTTGTAACTAGTATGATGGAATATGAAGTTTTACTTTTTGGAGTGTTGAGCAATGAATGTATCATACAGATCACTCAATATTTGTTTTGCTAATTTTTACTCTTCTCTCAAAAAAGCTCATAGCAGAAGATCTGGACAGTCCTCCCAATGGCCAGATTCATTTTTCCATAGTGGATGGGGATCAAGACAATGAATTTTCAGTTGATCCTGTTTTGGGACTGGTGAAGGTTAAAAAGAAATTGGATAGAGAAAGGGTAAGATGTGGGACTTCTTTACTTACAGTGACTTACAGATGTGCATCTATCTCAGCTCTGCTGCTAGCTTGTGTTGAAGGAGTTTCTTTTATACTCTGCAGCAGTCAGCCTAAAATGCTCCAACAGGTCTTTCTAATGTTTTCCCACTTCTTTCCATCCCAGTCCTGTCCACAATCCTATATACAAGCCAACTGCTCTGTAACCATTTACATCCTGCACCAACACAGCTGCTGAGGTCAGATCAGGGGAAAAAAAGCAACACTGGATTTCTCTTGTGGTGCCACTGTCAGCTGATGCTGTGTTAATGAGCTGCCTCCTCTCTGCTGCGCGTGCAAGCACACACATGCAGCTGTGTGTGCAACAGAGTGATTACAACATACTCCAGGTTGTGGCACCAAGCACGGAGCTGAGACCTCAGCCATTAATTAGCGCTCTGCAAAGCATGTCACTGGGGAGGGGATGTTATGAAGTGGCCAGGCTGTACCAAAAGTGAAAGAGTGCTTCATTAAACAGATTCTGCTGCTTTGTTTGCTCACTCCATTATTCATTCAGGATTATTTATCACCATTTTGCCATAGCTAGCAATTAGCAGCTTTTGGGAGGAAAAAAAACAACAAACAAATGCAGTTGCCTGTGCTACGAGCAGGGCAAGAGAGTGCTACAAGGCTTCAGAAATCACACAACGCATAAAGAAACCCATACCTCCTGCCTCCAAGCAATGCATCCGTGAAACTGGGAAAGCAGGCTGCTACCCTCAGAATATGGGCTCAGCTGGAAAAGCTCTTTACTGGAAGCAAAGCTACTGCTTAAAACAGTGGCAAATACCCTTTCTGTATTATCACAGGATTAAATTGTCAGTGCTTGGTGGCAGAATGACTTTGCCACACGCTGTCAAGGACAGGGAAGTAACAATGACTTTGCATGTTACAAATTGGCTGTAATAAAGCACAGGCTTAATTCCTTAATATGACTTTATTTAGTTTCTGAAGCGCGCTCATGTACGGCTGCATTCAGACACACACATTTACCCTTACCACTGTGTGCAAGTTTAAAGCCAGCTCTGCCAGATCTGCATTCCCAAAGTTTCCCTCAGTTGAAATAAGCTTCTTTGCTTCCTTGGCACATTTCCTAGACACAGGTGTTTCTGACCCCTGCAGGGAAAATAGTACATGATGCCCCATATGCTGCAGATCCCCAAAGGCAGTGCTGACTCCAAGGTTTCAGTGGTTTAAGGAAACTCATTTCCAGAACTGTAATCACATAGAGACCATGACTTTTGCCATCTACCTTTCTGGGGTACACTGAAATGAAAGCAAATGCAGCAAAAAATAAGAAAGTTCTCACAAAACTGCCGGTCTTGTTTTTACCTAGCAGTAGAAATTGCAGTTCAAAAAAATTTAAAACATTTAAAAAAAGATTAATTCTCTCCTCAAGTTTCTTGAATCTCCATAGTTCAGGATTCCTCCT
>NW_008661958.1:38732-141108 GCF_000695815.1 Acanthisitta chloris | reverse complement strand
CTCTTTCTGCTCCATACAACCCCCCTAAAAACATGTTCCCTTTTTCCTTTAGGTTGGTCCCACATCCCAGAAGAGCCCTCTTATTTTGTGTGCTTAGCTTGTACTCCTCCCTACTACCAGAAAGGTTTTTATTTTTCAAATGCCTTTGCATTTCCTCACCCTGCTCCTGAAAAAGCCCCTTTAACATTATGTTGTTGCCTTCTGCAGGGCTGTGCTTTTCCTCGTTCCAGCCCTGCACTGAGAGGGTGAAGCAGAGTGTTGTATCTGGCACGTTTTGCCCTTTGCTCACTCCCCTGTAGAAGGATTCAGGGGCAGACATGTCAGCAGCTTTCCCTGAGGAACAGGGAGCAATATACAATAAAAAAGCAGTTGCAAGACCTGAGGAGGCCAACAGAAGGATGCAGTTCAAAAAATCCAACTGTCACCCATAAACTCTGCATAGACAAAGCTTTTGCAAGTTGTCGCATATGCTCACACCTCACACACAGGCATGTATGTGTGTAGAGTGCCCGTGGATGAAGCACTGAACTGCCAGCACTATGCTGAGGAGTTTGTGTCTGTTGCAAACGGGCAGGCTCAAGACCCCTTATCTTCTACTGAATGGTGGATAATATCCTGTTGTTACAGAGACTGTTGTCCCTAATACTCCCAAATGTTTTCCAGTGTGCTTAAGCCAACAGCCTGTGAACTTTTTCTTGGTTCTCCATCACCACGTTAGAAACACTAGGTGTCAAACTGAGGCTGGCTCTAACAAGCAATTTATGTAACATCCTGGAAACCAACTGGAAGATAAATAGAATCAGGTCACGTGTCCCAGCTGACACCTAGGTGAAATGACTACAGTACTAATGCCTGGGTTCAGATATTATCTGTCCTTTATTTTCTGTCTGCCCCTTTATTTCAGGAATGCATTATCTGATACCGTTATTTTAATACGATGAAGCTGTTATGTTTATTGATATCCTTGTAAAACAGAAGTTGGGACACAGTGTAGCAATAAACAGGATAATATTATACTAAGGGCAGGAAGGTAATGAGGCCAAACAGTTTACCTTAGAATATGGTAGGTGGTGTATTGGATGTAAAGAACTTGAGTTAAAATTTAGGACTGCTTTCACAATGATTTAATGTTTTCACCTTTTTGCAGATATCGGGTTATTCATTAGTTATCCAGGCAAGAGACAGCGGCACCCCTCCTTTGTCTTCATCTGTGACGGTCAATGTGGACATTTCTGATGTGAACGATAACAGCCCTGTATTTACTCCAGCTAACTACACCGCTGTAATTCAAGTGAGTTTATCCTTCACATCAAAAACTTCTCTGATTTTTAAAATGCAAGAGCATTTGGTTTCAGTTAAGTAGCTTTTGATGATCTATCTGCAAAAGAAGTATCAAGTGATCTTATCTAAAGTAAAGTATAAACACATCTTTCTGAAGTCTTTGGTAAGTTTCTGTTTGCTGAAGCTCCTTAACCACAGCATCTGTCACACATTTTACTGTTCATCCCTGTTGCACCAGGTACTCTAGCCTCAAAATGTCTGTTCTGGGATAAATTCACACTTCTTTACACCTTGTGTAGGGGGTGAGCCTTAACTGTTAGGCAATCCCAATCAGACACAGTATCAGGCAGAGCTCAGCAGTCCCTGGAGGTGTGGTGGGTACCTTCATGCCTACCACTGGTCTGTGGGATGTAAGCAGTGTCAAATAAATGCAGCTTGTGAAATGCTATCTTGGGCAAAAAGCATTCAGTTGAATATTCTCGATAGCAAAATGTGGTATTTTATACTTGCGATATGTATCATTTTAATCCTTTTCTTTATACACTGTGTATATGTGTAAAGGAAAATAAACCAGTGGGCACAAGCATTTTGCAGCTGGTAGTGACAGACAAAGACTCTTTTCACAATGGCCCCCCTTTTACCTTCACCATCCTCACTGGCAATGAAGAGGAGGAGTTTACACTGGACCCTCACGGCGTTTTGAGGTCTGCAGTCATCTTCAAGCACATGGTTGCAACTGAATATGTGCTCTGCGTGCAGGTATGGCTTCATTTTTGCATCTGCACATAAACAAAAGAATCCTCTTAGTGGTAGGTAACCTGTACATTGCCTGTATGGGTTGGTTTTAATCAACTGTATTCTATGAGTAAAAAACATGCATTCCAGTTTACAAATGCACAATATGGTGCAATTCCTTTGATGTTCTTAAGCCTAATTTCATATAAATATAAATAGGTAGCCAGCCACCTTTCCAATTTCCTCCGTATGAAATGAATTTTCTGAGCAGCAACCGTTATGGTTTAGGATTTTCATCACTTTTTCCTGTAGCTAAGCAAGGAAAATAAGCAAAAATGCATTATATACATATAAATACACCACAGAACAAGTGACAGCAAAATACTGTTCTAGGAAGGAAAATCACTTCTGCTTTTAAGTCATAAATTTAATCATAAATTTTTGGACGCCTACCAAGAATTCATGAAATCACATTTCCAAGGTCAACTTAGCTCTTAAAGAATGTCAAAATAAGACATGCAATAGAAGCCCAGCTCAAACTTAGCTTTAGAGTCATTGTTGAGAAACTTTGTAACTAGGGTAATTTTGATTACCAAAACCCATAAATCCAAAAGTAATTTGTCCACATTTCTCAGGCCTGCCAGAGAAGATGGATTAGGGTTCAGTAAATAAGCAAGTCCAGGGAATGAACTACACCTCTTCATTCATACATGGTCCTATAAGCTGTGTCTGAAATGCATCCTTCCTCCACTTGCTTTGCTGGTGTTGATCTGTCTAAATACAGCCAGCCTATCTGCCTATCAAGCACATTTAATGCTGTTCACAGCAGTAACATCCTTAGGTACAATTGTTAGTTACCATTTAAAAATATGAGCTGTGATGCTAATTAACAGTTCAAATCAAAATT
This sequence comes from Acanthisitta chloris, assembly GCF_000695815.1. Lineage (NCBI taxonomy): Eukaryota > Metazoa > Chordata > Aves > Passeriformes > Acanthisittidae > Acanthisitta > Acanthisitta chloris. The sequence continues at coordinate 138,185 of NW_008661958.1, read as the reverse complement.
TTACAAGTTTGCCATTTAATATTCCCCAAACCTATGTTTTAGCCTTGTAGAAAAAAAAATCCTCACCTTTCATTCTTATTGTGCCTTCATCCTAAAGTATCCTGCTTTCAGGGCAATTTGCTAGCTGAAGTTCTAGTATAGCCAAAACTGGGCACAAGAGTTAAATTTAAGCAGAATCCTCTAGCTGTGGAGATCCAAGTATTTCATATAAATGAAATCTTAGACAGACTGCCATGTATGAGATGCACCAACATGCTCATAAAAACCACACTGTTGGATTGTGGAGGCATAATTCCTCCCAGTATTATCTTCTTTAGGGATTTCTGCAGTGAAAACATTTTTTATAGCTTCCTGTTTTGCGTAGACCATAGAAATGCTTCTTTCCATTCATGTGCCAGAGGGCCATTTTCTCCTTTCCACCATAAGGTTTTTCTGTGTTAGGTTTTTTAAAAAGTAATGCTAAAATGGAAAGCGGAATGGGATGTAATCTCTGTGCATGTGTGTATGTCTGCACATGTATATAAATTATTGTTTTTAAATGCTCCACCCAGCTCTTTTAGGATGAATGAATTTTGGAGTGTCTTTGGAGCTACTAATCCATTCCTAGTAATGGGCATATTACTGTTGTCATCCTGCCATAATTTTTCTTCAGCTTGTAAATTTTCCTCCCCATGTCCAGATACAAAGATCTTTGAATGTGTGCTGTATCTCTGTGCAGTGTTCTGTCCTTCTGTGGAGCAAATAAATGAGTGGAGCAGTATATCTTAATAGTGACTTCAATGAAAACATTTCTCTTAGCGTAGGAAAGGACACTGATTCAAGTTTGCACACCTTTCTGTCATGGTGGCCTTGGGTTTTTTGTCATACTTGCTCTTTACTCTATAAGAAAGTGCAAATGATGCCATCAGACGTGCTCTGGGTCATACAGTCATCTGTCCAAGTGCAGTGCTGCTCTCGTATTTTATTGTTAGTAAGAGCACAAGCACCTATTTCATTTTTGGAGGGTGATAAATTTTATTTATTTCAAGCATGTTTCTAGATTGCTTCAGGTGAAGTAGTACAGAGTGCTGTAGAAAAATTCTGAACTCCCTCACATCCACAGAAGTTAAACAGGGTCTGAAATGCTTTGGAGCACACCAAGCAATGCAGAAAGCTGCTGTTTCACTAGACTTCAGGCTCTTTTCCAGGGTAGAAGTTTGGTGCAGAATATACCACATTGTTGGTATATTCTGTGTTGTGCAGAAGATAAGTGATAGCTGTGGGATCCTGGGAACATTTCAGTTTGGGTAATGAGACATTCTACTGACACATTTCTCTCTGCAATCCACTTAAAGATCTGTGCTTCCCTAAAAGTTTTTAAGTTCCACTGCTAGAAATGGCTGAGACATTTCTTTACATATGTATTTTGCAAATGCATTTGGGAAGTTCTTTTGAGAGGTTTTCAGAATTACTGGTGCTGTGAAAATAGACATAGCAAGAAGTTAGGGTTGTAGGCTGTGTTCTATGAGTGTTTTGGGTTTTGATGAATTTTTTTATTCTTTTCTACATTACATCAGGCAAAGGACTCTGGGAAGCCTCAGCAGGTTTCCCACACCTACGTTCAGGTGAGGGTTATTGAAGAGAGCATTCACAAACCGACTGCAATTCCACTGGAGATTTTCATTGTCACCATGGAAGACGATTTTCCTGGGGGAGTCATAGGGAAGATTCATGCCACAGATCAGGATGTATACGATGTCCTCACATACACGCTAAAATCAGAGCAGAAAAGTTTGTTCAAGGTCAACAGCCATGATGGGAAGATCATTGCCCTTGGAGGGCTCGATAATGGCAAATATGTCCTGAATGTCTCTGTCAGTGACGGTCGGTTCCAGGTACCCATCGATGTTGTGGTCCACGTTGAGCAATTGCTGCAAGAAATGCTGCAGAACACAGTCACCATCCGTTTCGAGAATGTTTCCCCAGAAGACTTCGTGGGCCTTCACATGCATGGGTTCAGGCGTACCTTGCGAAATGCAGTGCTCTCCCAAAAACAAGACAGCCTACACATCATCAGTATTCAGCCGGTGGCAGGCAGCAATCAGCTTGACATGCTGTTTGCAGTTCAGATGCACACTGGTGGTTTCTATAAGCCTGCCTATTTGATTCAGAAGCTTACCAATGCGAGGAGACACTTGGAAAATGTGATTCGTATTTCTGCTATCTTGGAGAAGAATTGCTCTGGACTGGATTGTCAGGAACAGCACTGTGAGCAAAGTCTGTCTATTGATTCACATTCCCTGATGACCTATAGCACGGCACGAATTAGTTTTGTGTGTCCCCGCTTTTACAGGAATGTGCGCTGCATGTGCAATGGTGAGTACTGCTCCCTCTTCCCCTCCCATCTTTGCACATTATGCGATAGGATCCGTTTTGTTCCTCTGATGCAGATTAGAAGGGGCATTTCAATTCAGTCTGTTAAAGCACGTCTGGCTGACGCATTGTGGGAATTGATTTCTCAGGCTCGGGAAGAATTGTTCATGTTTACTGATGTAAATGGAAGTTTATGAACTTTGGCCTTTTACGACAAAGACTGCTTTCCTGGAGGCTCTGTAATCAGAGCCATCAACCAGCTTCCAGGGGAGGGGAAGGGATGGGAGAGGAAGGAATAGGAGAGGGAGGAATGTGGTTTTCCCACCCAGTTGGTGCCACCACTGGGGAATGACCATAGTAGAGCAGCCTGGTCTGCAGCAATGCACCAGCAGTATCTGAGGAAAAGTACCCCCGACCCAAGCTGGGCAAGTGGAAAGGCCTTTTCCAGTCCTGTTTTTGAAGAGAGGCACAGAAACCAATGAAGTATATTATTAGCAGGCACTATTTCTGACCTTTGATGCTACAGTAGGGGACATGGTGGATTTCAGGCTGCTCCACAGTTTGGTAGAGATTTAACATGGGTATATGACAAATAGACTCAGGAGCCAATCTTCCGTATGATCCTGCACTCGGATTTTAAAACCTCAGGCAGTTATAATACTAGCTCTGTTTCTTTTGTTTGCCAGGCTATTTGCTCCTCATTCCACTTCATTTAAGAGCAGAGAAAAAAGCTGCTGTAAAATCAATACATCTAAGTCTCCCTCATCTTAAGCACACATGCACACATACACACATACACAGGGCAGTACAAGAATTCAGCAACCATGTCCCTCAATAGCCAACCTTTGTCCTGCAGCAGTCAGTAGGGCTTCATGTTTTACCATTGACCTCAGTGAGGATGAAAATAGGCATAAATTGCATAAAACTTAACTAGAAATCTTTTTTTTCTTGTGGCACATGAATAATAATGCATAAAGTTCAGTTCTGTAAAAATATCTCAGAATTCTTTGTCTGAGGTACATTCAAGAACAGAGTATCTGGTCAATTTTAAGTGTTATAAGTTTCAAATAGAAATATCTGTTATAACAATAGTCAGCATTTTGTTACACATGAAAGGCTCTGAAAGAAAGGATTTTCACAGGTTTAAAGGGGACAATGCTGCAATATCCTCCAGTCAGGTCCAGGAGCCAGTGCAGGAACGCTGTCTGCAAAACATTTTTATATTCTCTAGGTCATGGTTTAGTCTCATTTTTGTATCAGAAATCACAAATCCTCATGTCTATGGGGATAGTGATAGTTCTCACAGGCAGAAACTGGTTTTCTGGCAGCAAAGATTTTCACTGTTTATAATTTCATTTCACTACTTATTAAAGTCAATAATGATGTATTATTCCCTCTGCCTCATAATCCCTTAGCTTAACTCCAAAAAAGGGACTTTGCAGTGCAGTATGGTTCTGATCCAGCAGCTCTCTCCCTTTTTCTCCCTGCACAGCAAGTTTGCAATGCACAGAAATTCAGCTGGGACAGTGATTTCCAAATTCTTCTGTCATGTACCAGTCAATCCTCAAAATGGATGGCAGTCTGCTGGAAAGGCAGTGTGGTTCTGGGACTGACTGTGGTCCCCAGCCTCTGGACCATTTATCATGGCCTTGATGACTGTTGTATGAGAACAGTTGTAACAGACAGCTTGTCCTGGTCCAGCTGGAAAGCTGGAGGGGTTCCCACTGCTCCCATTTGAGCCACTATGTGCTGATTTCCCATGGGTGATCCACACAACTTGGGGTAGGGTTGTGCACATCCAGCCCGTCATCCAGACTGTAATAAAAGTGTTCAGAGCTGCTGTTTTAGGTATGGCTGCCAAAGAGGTGAGAGCCTTGGTGCATATTACTTGCACAGAGATAAGAGGCCTTGGTGAGAAGTAAAAATCCATGCTTTGGCCTTGTCCTTGTCCTTATTAGTAAGTGTTTCAGCTTCTTCTACTGTTTTTAATTAAAGGAGCCGCAAAAAAATGTCTCAGTATTTAGGTAAATACACAGACGCACACTGTGTTTTCTCACATTGGAGGTAACACAGACTTCTGAAGGTATATTACTTAATGTATGGACAGTTTTGCTTTCATGAAGGCTAAAGACTAGACCAAAAGAGTTAGAAAAATTCAAATACTTGTTTGATAAGTAGTTCTTGTACATGCACATAAATGCAGCAAGTCAGGAAAAAGTGGACAAATTTATTTTGGCTTGTTTAACAAGACAGCATTAGCAAGATATTATCAGTATAATAAAGGTATTATACTTCCTTTGTTACTAAAATAGTTTCACATCCAGTAAATATTAATAGCTTGAATTATGACAAGGCCATTAAAATATTTCGTGTGTTTCCAGAGATCTGATTCAATTATGATCCAGAAAGCTTGAGTTTGAACTAATTCACTCATTCTTGAAATATGTATCATACTTGGAGTGTTTTTCCCACTGGCAGATGTCACAGATATGCACAATTTATGCATGCCAGCTGTGCATAACTTACCTAGATTACCTTTGTGAGCAAACAGAGTTATCTAATGTGAAAATGCAGGGAGACTGTGAAGCAGGCAGTGGGTGAAATGTGGAGGCTCAGCGGCTCAGCTCTGGAAGGATAAGTTCGGAAGTTCACATGCATCAGTCTTAGCCTTTAAAATCAATAAAATTGAACTAAAGAGTTTTCCAATAACAGACTGTCTCCTTAGATTTCTGACTCATGTGTTTGTATTTGTATGAAAAATATTGTCACAAACTCGGGTTTGTTTCAGTATGACCACAGGGGCTATGCGATTACCAATCTCCCATCACATGATGTGAGGTATGCAAACATCTGTCAGTGCTGGGGGAAATAAGGATAGGAGGAATGGAATAAATATATCTGTGTAAAATAGTTCTCATAGCATTCTCATTTTTCAGAAGCAAAAATCTATTCCATATTTTTTTCATAATGCAAAGTAATTCTTTTGTGTTGAGACAGAAGTGCAGGGAAGAAGCTGGTTTTGTTGGGACTACTTTGCTATAGAGTTGTTCTGCGTATAATCTGAGAAAAGTGAGGTTACATTAGTATGTTTATAGGAGAGAGCTGGATTGAAATAATCTTGACAAATGTGGGTATATGTCTACATCTGTGCTGGTCACTCCAGGCCCCATTTGCAGACAGTGGAAAGAATGAGGTATTTTTAATGATGTGATACATCTCTCACTAGATTTCTAAAATCAGTCAGATGAATCATGCCCTAAAGTTATATGAGATTAATTCCATTTCAAGTGTTTAATATGGTTCTGGCCTAATAGTTTGAAAGAATTTTTCTAATAGACCCAGAAGTGTTCAGCAAAAGTGCAGACACTTACATCCACACAATGTTATCAAGAGAATAGCAGTCTTGGACCACCTTCTCATGAAACAAGACAATTCAGACTTTATGAAGCCCCTTCTAGATCTTGTGAATGCTCTGACAAAAGGACATCACAGACTGTGAGGACCTGGTATTAATGTAGAACCTATTTTTCAGAGGCAGTTTTTGTCCTCAGCTCCATAGAGCACACACTGCCTCTTAAAGAATCCTGGGTGGTTTGATGGACTGGGCATCAGGAACCCAATTCTTACATGTACAACTCTGCTTCTCCAGTTTTCAGGAAGTACACATGTACATATTAGTGAGCATGGAATTCTTCTGGCAAGGAAGATTAAAGAATGTGCATCATCTGTGCTTGGGAACAAAGAGCTGCAGATAACTTTGACTGATTTGATCCGGCCGTAGTCCTTTTAACATCGCACTTGTTTAAGGAGGGATGTTTCTCCCTGTGAATATCTCTGACATTAAGGCCCATGCTGAGAGCACACAGTCTCATATAAAATGTGGGAGAGCTGAAGCATGAAGTGAGGGCATGACAGTAGAATCAGGATGAGTGGGAATTGCTGTCTATCAGTTAAGAAGTCCTAAGGGAATCTGTGGTCAAGGAGTGGATGGAAGAGGTCAAGTGTTGTTCTAAAACTCAGGGAGAATCCGTTTCCCCAGGACATACTCTGCGACACAGAGTTTTCCAGGGCCGCCTGTGGTGTCTGTACTGTCCTACAGTACCTGGTCACTGTGCTCCAAAAATAAAAACCAACTGCAGCTCATGAGCTGATGGTCTTCCCTCCCCACTGAACTAATTATTATTAAAAGTAGCAGTTTGGAGTTTGTTTTACATTCTTCCTGTAACTCTGGCCCTCATGACTCTCCCTCCTTTCAAACTTTCTTCTGCAAGTAAGAGAAACAGGCTCTTTTCTTTATACTCATACAGATTCAGGAGAATGGAGTTATAGAAAACCACCAAATATCACAAGGCTTAAGTTAAAATTGGTGTAGCACTCAATTTTCAAAATATATTTACAATCCTGGAAATGCTCCTTTTCTGAAGGGCTAGGAATTAAATAAATGTCTCATTTTGCAATGGAAGAGTGTTTTCTTCCTCAGTATACTGGTTAGGAGATTGAAATACTTCTATCTTCTTTTAGAGAATTAAACTGAAGATGATCTGTCAAAATCAAGTGGGTCTATTCCACCTTCTCCTGCCACGCACTGGTTGATGCTAACTCGTGTGTCTCTGTGATACCTTGTAGAGAACAGTTTTATTAATACTAATGTGAGTTTCAAGAGAATGCTGTGGATTGTCTGGACTTACCTAGAAGAAAAAAGGATCAATTCAAATACTTCTTGAATCTCTTATTGGATGGTAAATAGACTGCTCTTTGGAGTGGAAATGCAACATTAGAATAATTTTATTTAAATTCAGGCTGTAAATCTTTGATGTGGACAACGTAACCTTGAACAATTTTACAATTTTGCTCCACATAGTTGTTAAATCAGCCTGAAAATGCGTGTTAGCTGGGGCAATGCAATAATGCAGATTTGTAGCTTATGTACTCATAACCATAGACGCAGGAATAAAGCCCTTCTTCCAAGTCTGAATATTTTAAAAACTTTGTGGCAGCTATGAAATCCTGCTGCAGCAGGATGAATAAAAAGTTGATTTTCTTGTAGTTTACCAGAAGAACTATTCGTGGCCATTCAGTATAAGTAGTTCTTTAGTGTATCTCCACAGGTGCAGTAAGTACTTTAGATCTTTTCCATATGTTTTTTGAATGTGGAAGGATGACTCCGAAGTACAAATCAGAGTTTGAATCAGCTAAAAAACCTGGCAGAGATGGATTACAAAGTAAGCTCTTGCTTTATTGCTTCATGTCAAAGATACAGTCATAGGTTAGGGGATGTGAAAATTTGCAGAGCCACATTTGGAAATCTCAGTGTCCCTTTCTGATGAGTTGTGGGGCTTTTGTCCAAATGGTTTGTCTGTCAGCTACACAGAGACTCACAAAAGGTTTAATTTTGTTCAAAGAAGATAAATCCTTTGCATACACCATAATGCTGTGTATTTGTCACATAAGAACAAGTTAAAATAGCTGAAACAGCCAAGGAGAAAATACACAACAGCCTACAGAATATTTAACAGCCTGTTACAATTTCAGAAGTAATCAGTACTTGCCATTGAATTCCAAGAAATGTGGGGGGTTATTCTTAAAAGCAACAACAACAAAAAACAACAAAAGCGAACAAACAAAACAAAAACAAACAAACATGAACACCAAAAATATAACCAAAAAATAGCCAAACCCAACCCTATTGAAAGCATCATCCTGTTAAATTCTGCAGGCCTTACATTTACATAGAATACAGTTCTGTAGTGCAGAACCCCATTGATTAACATTTGTTTCTTGATCTGTAGGACTTAGGTGTGACTGTATATTGCAGCTGCTATTCCTGCTAACATTGCCTGCTAATGTGATTAATAAAGATTGCCGTGCATTATTTTCCAGCAGTGCTACAGGCAGTACTGTAAATCGTATACTGCATAGACCTCTCAAACAAATGTTTGATAAAGGAGGGGAGGATGTTAAGCATTAAATTGAGTGTGCTGTACATCAAGGAAGCCATTTACAGTAATTGCCGTATTTGTAGTCAGCCCATGTCCACTTCAAAACCTACAGTAATATTTTTTCTTATCCTAGAAAATACTTACAGTATCAGGTAATTTCAGCCATGCTTACTATGAGCCCGGCATGGCTTGTACAAAAGTGTGAGAGCAGTAAGATTCTTCCTTTCATTACTTTTGGAGATGTATGTTATGACAGGTTGATTTCTTCCTTTATAAATTGTAAATAAAATGTAAATAAAATATGCTGAAAAAATAAAGTAGTTTTTGAATATAAGGATCCTGCAATATAGAAGAACTGCCAATATTCAGAAAGTGATGGGTAGGAAGGTGCTTTTTATCACTGAATTCATTACCCCCATGTCTTAAGTGAATTAACTTCATAAGCAAAACACAAGGTTTCTGTCCGTTCCCAGCAAATGGCTTTCACTCTATTCAGGTTACAACCTCATAAGCAAAACACAAGGTTTCTGTCCATTCCCAGCAAATGGTTTTCACTCTATTCAGGTTACAACTGAAAATCAACAAAAACCAGGCCAGGAGTGACTTTTTCCCTGCAGCTGAAGTCTAATTTCATAGCAGCCACGCAGAGGTGCCCAAATGTAGAAGCTGACCCTACATCTACCAAGTACCTTATTGAAACCAAGAGAAGGCTAACTCTTGTGGAAGTCACATATTTCTGAAAATTCATATAGTAAGCAGCAATAGTTGTATCATGGTTTGCATTATTGTAGACAGTGTTGCAAATCTTTTAAGATTAGGACAATCAGAAAATTTATTTAGACACTTTTAGAAGTTATATAGATGTTTTAGCTAATGCCTGTGAAATGCAAGAAGTTTCTTTGGCATTGACAGACTTTACAGTAAGTCCATGACGTGCTCCACTTGATAGGATGTAAAGAATTTAGGTGGTTTTGAAGAGCCTTCATGTAACTATGTCGCTCAAGTGTTTTAAGCAAATTTAAAACTTAGTATTGTTCTCTCCATTCAGATTAGGAAAAAAAGGAAGACAGGTTTAGGAAGCCTGGGCAAGCTGGATAGGGTGTGAGATCTCAGAAATGTCGGGAGGAACATAGGGAAAGGGCAAGTTTGACTGTTGTGTATGATCAGGCTGGCAGTATGTCCTGTGCAGTATGTCCTGTCCAGCTGTTATGCTGTCGCCCAAGCATGGCTTAGAATCATAGAATATATTGAGTTGGAAGGAACCCACAAGGATCGTCAAAGACCAGCTCCTGGCCCTGCACAAGACCACACCAAGAATCACACTGGGTGACTGACAACATTGTCCAAATGCTCCTTGAACTCTGGCAGGCTTGGAGCTGTGACCACTTCTACCTCCTTAACTTTGCTTCTCAGAGGTGTACTAGGGCTAAAGAGTCTGTAAACAAAAATGTACCTATATATATAATATAAAATATACATATACAAAAACATAGCTTATCATAATTACTTTTTTCCTCATATTTCTAAAGCCCCCTGTGCAGGAAGCTTTGTGAGAAAATGAATGGCCTGAGAGTTACAACACCAATTATAAACCAGTTACTGCTCATAATGGTTTGTTTTTATATGTGGCCATGGGGTTTAGGGCAGCCTTTGAAAAAGATCTAAAATGGTTTTGCTATGCACTTGTCCAAAAGATGCCTCTTCTATGAAGGGTATGGCTTTGTTGGTTTTTTTTTATTAAGCCATTCTTTGCTTATACTGACATGTGAGATCAATAACTGTCTTTCATTACTCTTGTATTGCAGCAAATTGTGCTTTACACCGTGTATCTCTGACAGTATTTTAACTTCTTGCAGGAGGACTCTGCCCAGGGTCTAACGATCCCTGTCTGGAGAAGCCATGTCCAGGGGATATGCAGTGTGTGGGGTATGAAGCTAACCGGAGACCATTCATCTGCCAGTGCCCCCCAGGAAAGCTTGGCGAATGTTCAGGTGCATGTCACAGCCCATTTTGTAGGTAGAGGTGCCACTGAAGTCAACAGAAAATGTACTCTTAACACATCTCAGCACTGGCACTTGGTTTATCTGGCACTTGGTTTATCTGTATAGAAACCCTGTAAATACCTGTCTTTATAGCTGTGGGGATGTATGAAGACCATAATCCAGTTTCCATTTAGAAATTCCCACTGACTTGCTTGAATACCAGATCAGTAAAACACGTTGCTGAGAAAACAGGATTTTTCCTGGAGAATGTTATGCCAGATGTTTTCCTGCCATGGGCAAAGCTCTATAATTAACTCTTCTGCTTACAATTTAGATTACCAAGATTCCAACCTTTATTAATGAAAACACTACACCATCCCAAAAAAGAAAGTTTGAGGACATTTGTTAGTTCTCTGCAGCTGTGTTGTTCCCTGGGATATGACAGGCCAGGTGGGAAGCCAGTGAAGTGGAGCTTTCTGTTGACTTCTGTGAGTCCCAGACTGCATGGCATAGGATATGTGCTATTTGCCTGATGAAAACACAGCAGATACTGAGCTGTGGTCCTGGGCAGTGGTTGTAGGGAGGTTGCACAGGTTTGGCTGACATCTGCCCACACCTAATTTTATACCCATAACACAACTGCCTGATGTACAAGTATGGTCATCTTTGGCTCCCACTGTTATCAGTGAGGCAAGTTATGTGCCTCCAGGGGTGCATAAGCTTAAAAATGCCGAATACTTGGAGAAACCCCTTTTTTTCCTAAGTATAGAGAAATAGAACTTTCCTCCATTCTGTGAAAAATAATTTTTAGAAAAAGAATTACAATATATTTTGTAGTACATGACACTTTTTTTTCTTATCAAAGTTGGGGTTTATTTATTTCTTCCTAGGCATTCTCATTAACTTTATAAATTCCTTAATTAACTTGACATATGAGGAATTGTTTCATGTGTCACTAAAAGCATATGTGTCTCTTCAAAATGGTTATTTCAGGCCACACTTCCCTTAGCTTTGCTGGGAATAGCTACATCAAATACCGGGTTTCTGAAAATAGCAAGAAAGAGGAATTCAAGTTGGCTCTCCGTCTGCGAACGCTGCAAAGCAATGGGATTATAATGTACACCAGAGCAAACCCCTGTATAATTCTGAAGGTAATTAAAGTAACATCTTTTTCTGAAGTTGTTTATCTTGATGCTGTATTGTCTGTTGGCTCTTGATTTGGGAAATGCTGTTCTCATTTCAGGTGTAGATTGACAAGATGAAGTCTGATTCTAACAGGGAAAAACAACAATTTCAGCAGTGGCAGCAATAACAATCAGAAAAGCAGTTTGTCAGTGGTACTTTACTTGGCAAATGCTACACTGGGTGCTGTTCATTATAAGAACATTATGTGTGTCTGTGCAGAAGCCAGTCTGCATGAGATGTGAGATTTGGCCATTTATATGACTATATAGTCAAAACAAAGCATACTGAAATTGCTGTTCTTCCCTTCTGTCCATGTCTGTGGTTAGAGGATATGCCCTCACTTTTACCAAGTTAATTCCAGAAATCAACTGCTAAGATCTCTGCACTCTGTGGATTATTTGTTGAGAGAGTCATGGGGTCACTGGAGACTGATACCAAATCAGTATTTAATTGATAAGCTCTCCATGCATTTTTGTTCTTTGTTGTGTTTCTGTGGAATGGCAAATATCTGCTGGATGGAGAGGGACTACTAGTCTCATCCAAGAGCCTGCATGTACATATTGTATTCTGCTATAGCCTCTAAGGTACAAAATGAACACATTGACTTTTTTAACTCAGCCATTTCCTATAATTCAGTAGTGGGAGAAATGGCACAGAGCCTTTTGTGTCTGTATTTGCAATCTTTACAGTACTTTTGGCTGAATGCTTAGGTAATGTTAAAGTGGCTAAATGAGTTATTAAGGGGCAACAAACAATTTTATATCTGTTACACTGAAATATTTCATGAGCAAGAGTACTTGTCTGTCATTCACCAGGGACTGTCAGCATTGTTCAGATTTTTGGAAGACAATTAAGCTCTGCTTTGAGACATATAGAAGTGCAGTTTGAACTTTCAAGTATATGTTTTTGTTCCAAAACACAAAACAAAACTGCAGGCTGGAAGACCTTCATTGAAGTGTTCTTCATGGTTGCTCTTAATATATGTCAGTAAGTAATGTTTGCAATTCTGCAATTTTGAAAAATACTTGGAAAAAGAGAAATGGCCCTGGTGGAAGGTGCCACTTGAAAACAGTAGGAGATGATACAGAGACAGACTGAAATGGAGTTAGAATGGTGATAGGAGAAGTAATTTTGTTAGAATTTAGTGCAGAAAGCTCTCATCGTTAAGGAGTACAACATGTCCAGGTCATAGGCAACTGAGTAGAAATCTCCAGTTGAAGCTGATAAATTTTGCCACAAAAAGGAAAAGGTGATGCTCCTAAAAAAAAAAGAGAAAAAATATTAAAAAGTAAGAGACCCCCTCATTGCAATCACCTGAGTTGAGTTTTCAGTTGTGATGTAGGAATCATGTGTTTTCAATCACCACTTCACACAATCACCTAATTATTTTGCTTTGAAACATGCTGAGAGTTAAAAATAATACATGAAGGAGTAGTGACAAGAGCTGTGGCTATTTGCTGCAATCTCAGAGGCCAACTTCCAGGCAAAGCTCTGTTTTGCTTCCTAGCTCTAAGAAATTATTTCCAGCTCTGAACCCATCTCATGCAGAACTTAGTAGAGAACTTCAGATAGAGCTACCACCTTCTATATCTGATGAGTGAGGTCCAGGGTCATATATGGATGCTAAGCCTCTGCTTTCTCCTATGCATTGAGCAAGGAAGCTCACAGGGAATTCCCTTCCTCGGGAAGGGTGGTCTTACATGGGGCGGGATTCACTGTTGGAGTGTGTATGTCCTTTTCCCAGGTCTGCCCCATGGCTTCTATATGCATAGGGTTTAAAGAAAACTAAGTCATTACATTTAGCACAGTTTTTTAAGAAATGGCATCACTTAAAAGATCATTAATTGCCAGATTTTTGTTTGTGAAGATCTTTTAGCACAGGTATATCAGGCTAAGGTCACATGAAAGTGCTCTGTGGCAGACAAATGGCATCATACTCAAGAGATTTAACCCTACTGGGTCTCTTCAGGGGTGACAGCTGACTCATCAGATTTGGGAGGATTCCTAACTCATGTTTTCAAGTAAGCCATGCTTAGACTTTCTAAGTGTATGGGGTTTTTTATTTATAAACCAGAGGCAAGACTTCTTTTTTTTTCTTTAACCAGGTACATATGTTGTGAGATACAGAGGCACTCAGAAATGAGGCCATTAAGTAGATTAATTAGAGGTCTATAAATGTGAAGTTGTTATCATTTGAGCATTGCTTTCAATTAAATTAAACATGAGGAGAAGCTTTCCAAATAGAAGATAAAGGATGGAATCCTGTGCTCTTTTGAGCACCCTGGCATCACTCCAGCAAAGCACTTAATCACTTGCTTAACTTCCTATATTTGAAGGCAAGTGGAACTACTCACATACCTTAATTTTAAGCGTGTACTTAAGTATCTGCTGGATTATCACCAGAGGGCCCAGCACTATCAATGAGCTCCGAACAAAGGCAGAGGTAGAAGAAATTTAGACCCACGGTGTGTGAGCTCACAGGAGGACAGGCAGAAAACACCACTGCTGTTGGGGCATACAGTGGCACAGATTGTTTTGAAGCAAGTCTCTCCCACGGCCGTCTATTTAAAAATTAATGTTGCAATATGGTTTTCAGTGTTTAAATGACCAGCTTAGTTTTGGGAGCTCATACATTTGTGATAACTCCAGGGATGGAAATATTTCATAATCATAACACAGCGTCCTTCTTGGATGAATAATCAATTCCATAGAGCAAACTGCTTCTGCACTACTTTGCTGAAAGCCTACCAGCTACACTGTATTGATACAATATAATAAGGGTGTTATTTATTCAGCTGTTTCAAATAAAGCAACTTACCCATCGATTTTTGAGAGGTTGGCCATTTTTTTGTTGCGTGCTCTTGCTTTTAAGACAATTGAGGCAAAATGATATGCAGGTCAATGGCCTTTTTTTTTATCCCTCTGAAAAGATTGCATGTGCCAAAAACAGTACCACCATTTCCTTTTTACCTATGTAGCATCTAACCGGGAAAAGTAGGACTTAACAATATAAAGCATTACGAGGCCATTGCGGAGGAGAATTCCATAATTTATCTCTGTTTTTTTCAAAGAAGGTAGTGGAGATGCAACTTGTTTTGTGAAAGTTTAGGGATTAAAAATAAGTGAAGAAAGACTTTACCCTCATGCCAGAAATATAGCTGCTGAATGGTAAAATGGCAAGCATATGTTCTTCCGTCCAGGCAGTTAATGTGAAACTTTGCGTGGTTTAGTTAAGAGTATATTATACATTTTAATGCATTACTGTTGCATGGCTTATGCTGGATAAGACTGGAGCTTGGATGTGATCCCAGTTATGGCTGGAGTTGAAACGAGTAATATTTTAATTAAATACACCGTTTTACACAAACGAACCTGGAATGTAATTCAGCTAACGAAATATTTCCCCAGATAGATTAGGAGGCAGCATGCTGTATCTGTGGTGTATGACTACAGATGGACTGTGTGAGCTGGAGGTGGTCTCAGAAGAACCATTTGATCATTTTATTACCTATGTTGATACACAAATATGGATGTTAGCCAAACATCTTAGCCAGGCTAATATTCTAATATAATTTACAATATGTGTTTGGCTCCATTTTGCTCATGAATGAAATTGTTGAAATGTAACAGATTGCATCAGCTTTTGGAGCCTTCTCTGTTCTTTTTATTTTTCTACAGGTGAGGAATTTTGTGGCTCTAAGAGCATATATGCTTAAGTATGCATTAAGCTTCCTGTTGTTATAACTGAGACTGTAACTAAACCCTGAGCTTATAATGCTCTGAGAAGTGGAAGCTTGGTGGGAATTTTCTGCCCAGCTAGGATGAAGCAGTGTCATTCTCCTTTCATCTTGGTACAGAGGGTCTCTGCTGGTGCCATGGGCTGTACTGGTGAGGGGCTGCAGAGTTTGCATTTCTCTGCTGTGGTATGGAGTAGCTCAAGCTCTCTGCTGTGTTGGACTACCTAGATGGAGAAAAAAACAATGCCACACATTTAGTCCTGAACTGATAGTCTGATGCTACCAGCTCTCAAGCAGACCAGCCATTCCATTGAAGTTACTGTCTGGATAACTTCTGAGCCTGGACAAGAGCATTGGCCATTCATTGGATTTCAATACTGTTTGTTTGAATGTACCTCATTTAGTAAGAAGTTAACTTGAAGTTCAGCTTTTCTTGGTACCAAGGTCCAGGCTAGAATCAAAGAGCCACCTCTCAGGACTGAGCAGTGGTTTTGTCATCACAGTAGTTACAAGAAATCATAGGAAAACCAGGGATTAATTGCTGAATGATGGTTGAATTCTCTCTGCTTAGGAATGGAGACAGCATTTTTTCCTGTTAAGTGGAAGAACCTTCTCCTTTGTGCCCAGACAGCTTAGCTACTAAGTAGTCAGGTCAAGGAGCCCTCTGCAGTACTTGCTCCTTGCCAGCTGTTACTGTTCTTTTTCCTCCTCCTCGGGGCATGGGGCCATCAGGGGACAAGTATTTCCTCCCAACCCCTCTACAGCAAGGCCTGTGACCATCTGATTAATCAACGTAGTTTTATGGTCCCACTGCTAGGGGTATCTGGGCATGTCACAGTCTTTAACGTATGTATCTGTAAAGCAATGGTGTGAGATAGGGAAATGACGTTATCCCTTTTTTACTGATGGAGACCTGAAACTAATGACTTGCTTGAGACCCCAAAGGAAGAGTGTTTCAGAGTGTGGATTCCCATGCAAATCTATCATGTCTTAGGCTAGTACTGTAAGCATCAGACCATCCTTTCCATCATTCACTCTAGCCTGAGGTTAGGGTTTCTAGTGTTTCTTTAATAAAAGGAAGGAAACTTAACCTTTCAGACAATATATATTTACTGTGTATGTCAGATCATCTGCTGGTAAAAAGAAATAAAAGTAGATGAGAAAGATGTATAAAACATATTTTAATGGCAAATCTTTTAGATCATCATTTCCTGTTCAGAAATGGTGTAATATTTATCCCAGGTGCTCATATGTGGTGTTGTATTTATAAAGATAATTGGAAAAACATGTTCTGTGAGTAAGGGTAATAGACATGCAAGCAGTAGGTCCGTCAGGGTATAAGTAGTCTTAGGGGAGGTATATGTGCGTTATACAGAATCAGTAGAAGAGTTTCCATAGGAAAAAACCTTTTGAATAAGCAGCAAGTTAGCCACCTACCCAATGATGGCTGTTTTTCAAAGTGTAATGTGTTGGCATGTATTTTTCAGTTTTATTTGTATTCCTGTTGAGCCAGACCACACTTTCTGAGCAGCACCTTCAAGTTTTATGGACTATTTTGTTGCACAGAGAGAAAAGAAACTATTTCTCCATCTCTGGAGAGAAACAGCTCAGTTTATCAGGGCATCTTGTTTACTGAGATTCCTCCTGAGAATGTGCTTTAACAGACCCAATTTCAATCTACAGAAATAGTTTATGGCTGAGTTTTGAGTCCTGTAAGAAAAGATTTTTTAATGTAGAATGATCCAGACTCATTTTTCTATGCAACCATTAGCCTTTTTTTGATTGAGCTGTAGGTGTACCAAGCAACATCCATCTCTCAAGCATGTTGTATTACAATCATAGATGTGATTTCTCTTCAGTTTCATTACATCCTACAGGTCAGGGACTTCAAAAGAGCCAGCTGCTCATAGCTGGGGCTAATTCTAGCTCCCTCCATTGCCTCATTCTGCATGTGTATTCATCCCTCTACACGCCTCATGCCATGCAGAGTAAATAGGTAGTTGGCATTCATAGGGAGTTTGCCACATGCTTAACACCTCTGTGTCCATGCCAATTGCCAAGCCAAGGACATAAAATGCTGATAATCACACTACAGCACAGTCTGCTTCTGTAGATTAACAGTTTCCCATTTACCTTCAAGCCACATCAGAGACCCTAGCAGAGAAGAGTTTGAGCACCAGTTCAGACACATGCCAAGAAATGTCTCTTGCTAACACAGTTTTAAATGACTATTCATGCTAGAAATGGCAAAAACACGGCCAAGGGCAGATGGCCACAGTGCAGCATCCTCACATCTGCATTAGCCATGCCAGTTTAGCAGGCCACCAAAGCTCTGCAGGGGTTCTTGCATTGACAGCTATGGCAACTCTGCTCTGATGGGAGGTAGAAGTCAGGCTGCATTATGGATACACTAGTGAGAGGACAATGTGTGCTGCAGGGAAGGATGAAAAAGGACACAGCGCCTGAACTTTTCAAGGGGATAAATAATGGGACAGAACTGTCTTGAGATGGGATTTGCAGAAATAAATACTTCCTAGAGCATGACATAAAGGTAAAATACTTGCAAGAGCTTTCAGTGAGCTTGAATCCAATTAATGTGTCACAAGAAATTATTTCCAGCCTTGTCAGCCATTTTAAACTTATCTGCCATCTGTTAGAGAAACCTAAAATCTTTGGGTAAACTGCTAATCAGGAAAGCAGCAGTTCATACCTATCCCTTCGCTCTGCACTTTGCCTGCCCCAGCAGACCAGCACAGATTTTCCCTTTATGAGGTCTTAAGATGGGTGAGGGACAGGAAGGAGAGAGAGAGATCCTCTACAGTCTCTCTGAAGCCATGAACCCAGCATAAATATGAGAAAAGAAAGAAAAGTAAGAGCCATCTTATGTCATCTATGAGGTATATACTGAGCAGGTAGTATAGCATCTTTGGAAAATAACTGACTTTTGATCAACCAGAATCTTACTGTTGTAATTAGAGAAACTGAACTTATGACACGTAGGGTCAACTCCACACCTTGCTGAGATTCTCCAAAAGGTTACAGAAGCACAAGATGTGTCCATGAGCAGAGTACTTAGCATCACCAGCTGAAAGCAGTGGCCGTTGACTTTGCCACAACCTTCACTCAACCATTCAGAGGTGATCCCATGCCCTGACTGCCCTTTTGGTAGCATCAGCCATTGGGAGCAAAATCACAGCACATGTGTGTGTGACAGGACTTGCTGAGAGAGACACAGCTGTTCAGCAGCAGAGCCAAGAGCACAACTGCTCCAGTCCATACCCTCTTCAGTAAAACATATTGTTATCCTAGTTTTTGCCTGTGTTCCGGATCTGTATATTTTTCTATATTTTCAGTGTTCCTGCAGTAATTGGCTTATCATGGTAAGCTGATATTAACTTTTTTTTCTGATAATAAAGGCACAGCTTTTTACTGCTTTAGTGTCATGTGGGAGAGTGGCTTTAACACTGTATAGAGACTGTCCAGAACTCCTCTGTGTTTCCAGATTCTTTGAGAGAGTGTGTTATGAGACCGCTGAGTGCCTGAAGTGGTTTAGTTTCTGTTTTCCTCCTGCAGATTGTCGATGGCAAACTGTGGTTCCAGTTGGATTGCGGAAATGGCCCAGGAATTCTGGGAATTTCTGGCAGAGCAGTTAATGATGGAAGCTGGCATTCAGTCTTCCTGGAGCTGAATCGCAATTTCACAAGCTTGTCCTTGGATGACAGCTACGTGGAGCGCCGCAAAGCCCCTCTCTATTTTCAGACTCTCAGCACAGATAGTTCTGTCTACTTCGGTGCCCAGGTCCAAGTGGATAACGTTCGCAGCCTGACTGACAAGAGGACCACACAGGTCTTGAGTGGCTTTCAGGGCTGCTTGGATTCAGTTGTCCTAAATAACAATGAACTGCCACTCCAGAACAAGCGCAGCAGCTTCGCAGAAGTGGTTGGCCTGACAGAATTGAAGCTTGGCTGTGTCCTTTATCCCGACGCCTGCGAGAGACATCCCTGCCAGAACGGCGGCACCTGTACTGCCGTGCCATCTGGTGGTAAATATTTTCATTACTTTACGTGTTTCCCCCTCCCTCTTTTCCTCTATAATTTATTGCCAGAGATGGTTTTATGCAGCAACATGCTTGAAAAATCTCATGAACTCTATAAAACTCTGATAGGTATTGCAAATTGGGTAAAAGCTGTTTGCTCTATAAATAACAGTGAAATGGTGCCCCTTCTTATTGCATTAGTGTTCCAGGAGGAAATTGATTTATTGGCTGTTAGGATAATCCTATTTCTATAGAAACCAATAGAATTACAATTACTGTAATGCTCAGCTGGATTTTTCAGGATCCATTTACAGCATCCTTACAGCATTGGAGGCTGTACACAAAGATGGTGATTTCAAACCTTCATCACAGATGCAGAAGCATTGTTGTCTTACTCTGTTTTGGAAGCTGTCGCAAATAATTGCTGAGCTGTCCGCGAACACCTTCTTTCTTTTTGTAAGTGAATAATTTGATTACGTGTGCATGGAAAATAGCAAGTTGGCCCCATTAGAAACCCCACTGCGAAGTGTGTTTTACAGCTTCCTTGGAGGACTGAGAGCTTGAAAGTCTAAATAATATTATCCAAAGTTTATAGGGCATCGATTTAAACTGTGCTTGTGTTGGAGTTTCCTATCCAGTGGTTATGTGGTGGTTTGTGTGATTTGATGCCAGTGACTTACTGCAGTGCACAAGTTACCAGAACAGCCAGCATCTTAGCAGGAGAAAAGTAATTGGCATAGGTGTAGGACATTCCCTCTAGGGCTGTTCTCTCTCTGCAGTTTTCAGGTTTCCTTTTCAGTTCCCCAGATTGTATTAGCATGTGGCATTGCACACCTTTTCTGGCAGACTAAACTTCCTCTGAAAAGGAGGATGCTCAACAGAGAGGTTTTCTGCAAGTTCAGAGCTTTCCATACACTTATTGTCAGGGGTTTTGGTCAGGGTTCCCTCAGGAAGTTCCCACTAAACTTTTGTTTTATGGAGCATTTAACCACTGTCCCAGGGATTTCTGCTTTAATGTACCCATGCAGTTCCCTTGCACCCCTAGTTATTATTTCTGGTTCTCATTAGTTTAAGCCTTGTTCTCATATTTCCTTTCTAACTCCCTTCTGCCACATAGATTTTTCTAAACTTTAGGCCTAAACTTGAGATCAGTTCAAGACTGACATCTGGTGAGATCTAAGCAAAACTGTCACAAGTTTCTCAGTTGGATAGCGCCACTCTTAGAGAGTAAGCCCTGGCAATGTGGATTTGTCCATGCTGGGCTGTCTCAGCTAGCATCCCCTCTGGATCCTTGGCTTTGATTCAGCCACCTCTTCTCCTATGCCATGGCAAATGATGCATCAGGGATGCTATCAGTTTCGCTGTTGATGGAAGGAGACAAGGACAGTTGGGAGGAATGAAGCACAGCCCTGGCAAGCCAGGGTTTGATGTGCAGCATGAGCAGAAATGTTGCTGCTTGTGTGTGTCTTTAAGAATCTTTAATTACCAGGGGAAGGAAAGAAAAAGAGGGCTGCACAACAAGGGCAAAAGAAAATCATTCTGAGGCAGAAAGATGCTGTGGCCACTGAGAGAACTTCTAAGCCTGATTATTTAAATCCCTAGGAAATATGGCTGTGGTATGTACATGAATGTAACATGGCTTTGATTCAGACTCCATACTTAATAAATGAGGTGAACCATTCACCTCACATCCTAGGAAGCATGCGAACAGCTCCTTCTATTGATTTTATTTGAGTCTATTTACAGTATTGCTCAGCAATCTCATAATGAGTAAATTGAAACCTTTCTAACAAAATGCTTCACAGCAATTCTTTTTTTTCCCCAGCGCCATGTGCATGCCAATTCAAACTGAGGGGAGACATGGGGTGGGGGAGGAACAATGGCACCAAAGATTGGACCCATCTTATTACAGGAATGGCATACACCATTTTCATGTCAACAAAATTTGCCGCTGGAAAGCGGTCACGGAACTGATTTAACTTGCCTGCGTTCCTGCCTCGGTGAGGGGCATGTACCCTACAGGGATGTTTTGGCTGCCTGCCGTTAAAAAAATCTGTTTGCTGTTTTTACTGCCTCAGCAGTGTATGTAAATAAAGGATTGTTATAAAGCCATACTTCAGTGCAATGGGCCCTGACTGTATGTTGGTGGTTCTACAGCCCAGCCCAAAAGGAGAAGGCATGGGCATTTTTGCTTTCACTAGGCAAAGCAATTCTGTTGTTAGTGTCCTCCGTACGCAAAAAGGACACGTAATTAAATTCTAAGAGCTCAGAGTCCAACAGCATTGCAAATACTAGTTGCAGAACCACAAATTGCAGTGTGCATTTAAGAACCATCAGCCATTGCATTTGCTGACATAGATGTTGGCAGCTGACTTCCATTTAGAATAGAAAAACCAAACAACTCTTCATTTTTTAATCTCAAGAATGAAAACAGTAGCTTTTTTTCTTTTTTGGTGAGGGTAAGCATTCAAAAATATACCATGCAGAGGTCCTTTTCCCAGTCCCAGGGCATTCAGTAGCATCAGGATCTCTTGACTAGTATTTTCTGTAATATTATCCTCCTATTAAAGTTTTCGGAGAATAATGTTCCTTTTCCTAAACAGACAGTATTTGGCATAATGATAAGATTTGTTTTAATAAATAAATCTTCTAATTTAAATTTTACAAAGCAAGTTTCATATACTGTTAGCATCCTTTTTTCTTACAAACACCCTACTGTGCTTTACAAGAAAATTAGGAGAGAGAAAAAGAAAGCTGGGATTTATAGCTAACTTTAGAAGAAAACAGTGAAGCAAAGGTTACCCAGCATTATAACATGAAAGAGTTGCTGGCTACATGCCAGAAGTCAAAGGGTCCATGTCTAATTTACATATAATTTGCATAAATTGAACATATACAGCACAGACCTCCATAATAGTATTCCTGTTGTGAGATCTTCCTTTCAGTAGAAATGGTTACTGCCCTGTTCACCATTAATAAAAAGCTGCCTCTGGTTACCTTCCGCTTCATCCTGCAGTTATGGGAATAGGATAATATTATGGCCCTGTTAGAGGAAGTGCTAAAGTGATGCTTTGTATGCGCCAGGAGTGTGTCCATGCTGTTAGGATTTGGATGGATAAATTCCCAGCAGTTTCAAAGCACCTGGCACAAGGCAGTGCTGTTCATGGACTGACCACAGAGGTGTTGCCCCAAAGGAGAGCTGGCACAGGGCTAAGTTGACCCACACTGGCTCTTTCTGTCTGACCTCTCTGTACATGGAACAGGAGTGAATGGGAATTCACCTGTGGGAGAAAGCATAGGGAGCTCAGGTGAGTTATCTCAAAGTACAGAAAATCCTCTCTGCTTTCAAAGTCTGGTTTCTGGGCCAGCATAAAGCGACCATGACATGAACCTCTGCTTGCACTCCTGTGTTTCCACAGGTCTGAATCGTGTCCTGCAGCCGTAATGTATGGCCAGTGATGTCAGTGGTTTAAGAGAGGCTACTGTGTGTCTGGAGACCCTACAGGAAGATCCCATGCATGTTTAAACAGGGGTGGGAGAGGAGAACGAGCACTCACTAGGTCTGACAGCTCAGGAAACTCGTAGCAGAAAGTGATACACAGTTTGAGGACAATTTTCTTGGGAGACAGTGGAAACCACAGCCCTGAAGTATAGGGCATGTTCTTCCAGGCTTTTTAGTCCATGTCCATAAATATGGGTCAGTAAAGCTATTTTTGAAGAAAGTTGTCAGTGTTTTGAAATCTGACAAACAGCATGACTTTCAGAAACAGCTTGGCTCTTTGACCTGAAATTTCCCAAGAAATAGCAACCAAGTGTTTAAAGTGTGGTTAAGCTATAAGCTGCTGAATATGAGATCTTAAAATGGGAAATGTCACACAACCTTAATAATAGTGTGGTGCTACTAGGTCTGCCGATAGTAAATGTATGTTTATCTGCATGAGGAACAGCATGAGCAATCTCAGCAATAGAAAGCTTTACTGTAATCGAATGCAAACACTGCACCAAGGTTTTCAACCACAGAGAGAAACCTCGTGCTTCTAAAGCCTGCAATTGTAAGTATAGTTACCTCCTTTAAATTTGATCAGTCCTATATACATATGTGTTTGATTAAACTAAATGGCTTGTATGAGTAGGCAATTTTATTTGAATATGAAGCATTTGAGCATAAATATCTACTGAGTCAAGGACTGTGGGCAGAGTGTGAGGGCAGAAAATCATTGCATTCCCCTCTCTTCATTTTTTCTTTTTCTTTTTCATGAAGAATTAAAATCCAAAGGGGGGGGAAAATGCAACCTGACAGTTGGGTGGTGGTTTTAATACATGGTTTAAGTTATGTTGACAACATTGACACACATCTCTTTTTGAGGATTGGATAGTTCATAATAAAGACATCAGGGAAAAATGGATGCAATAATACCATAGTCATGAACTGACCTGGTCTTACTAATGTTCTTGGTCTTGCTCTTTCACACATACAGGCAACCCAGCACACGGTAATGCGAGTATACCAAATGTACATCAATTAATTTGTATAAGTTTTTTAGACATTTTTGGGGGTATAATCTGATTTATAGCTATGGTTTTAGGCATCTGGATTTAAATTCCCAATTTAAAAGCACATGCATGCCAGTCCTTTCATAGAAAGCACCACTTCAGCAAAGACTGTGGATCATTTTGATACCAACAAGTGGCGAGGAGGAGTCATCTATTGGAAGACAGATAAGTTAAATCTGAAGTATCAGGAATATGTATGTCTGAAGAACACACACTTTGTGGAGGCGGCCTGGTTTGACTATAAACATAGCAAAATACAAATGTGGGGAGAGGTCTTCTTCACCTTCAGTTGTCATCAGTTAACTTGCCATGTAATGCTATGTGAGCAATGCCACGGGCAGGGCTGTTTCTGGACATTGAGTTTGCCAGGTCTAGATGCACAGCAGGGAAAGAATCTACACAGGGAGAGCAAATGCAAAAGCCAAAGCATGTAAAAGATAAAAGCCAGCTTCTCTTTCATGGGATGGATAGAAACAGGAGAATACACATGTTCAAAACAAGAATTGGCAGCGGTTCGGAGCATCCTCTTGAATAAAGCCAAGTAAACCTGAGGATAGACAGACATTCAGATGCTCAGGCTGGGAACGCTACCAACAGAGATGTTCGCTACATAACGGCACCCCATCTGCTGATGGCACCGTGCCTGCCTTTTGCCACTGTCTCTGCTTCTTAAGTGCCAAGCAAACATAGGTATAGGCAGGAAGCCTGTGTAGTGTTCTCACTTACAGCATGTTGCTCTTTGGTAAGGTCTGGGCTGAAAAAGACCTTTTCCTCTGGATAGGGACATGCCAACAAAGCAGTAAGAGAAGCTGTTGGAGTCAAAGTGAGAAGGTCGGATTTAGCTACATAGAGAAGAGTCAGATTAGTGGAGGAGCATGAGAGAAGTCTTATAAAACAACCAGTAAGCCCAAGACTCTGTGTAAGCAGGAAAGGGCTGTGTCTACACAATGTTTTAGGTCATGAATGAACTTTGATGTGAATCTTCTGATCTTCCCCTCTCTCTGTGCTTCAATTCCCACTGTGGAGAGATGAAGGATGTATCAGAGGGCAGGACCAGGCTGAGCTGGAAGACATGCACCAGGCATGCAGCTAACTGATCCCAAGGCCCTGTATCATGTGCAGTGAGGGTGCTGCACTAACCGTTTTGCTCAACAGACCCACAGCTGTTGCTTGCTTGTTAGTGTAGACACAGCCTAAAACAGCTGTATCATTGCTCATAGTTTATTGTTGCTTTTAGGTGAGCTATTGGACCAGACAACTGTGGCACATGCTGTGGGTGTTCTGGTCCCACCCTAGCAGCACTGCAGAGCTGTTTTCCTGAGCTTTATATCTTTTTCTACTGGTACCCTTGGTAGAAATTTGGTGCATTGGAGAATGCAGATCAACATTTTCCACCATCATTGTGCAAAATGAAATATTCTTATCTCTTGGTGGAAACTCAGATGGACTGTATGATCTTCAATGCTGATGAATTTCCAAGTCTTCTGGGGCCTTCATTGTGAACAGGATCAAGCCCTACCTTGCTTTAAAGGGTTTTTTCATCCCCTGCTAAGAGGGCAGGGCACTGAGCCTTTTCTTCAGCTTTATTGTCCTTGCATGTGAGAAGTTTGCTTGCCATTCTTTTGTCAAATGGGAGGGAAGAAATGCATGATACATTACTGGAATATTAAATCAAAAGTATAATAAAAATTATTTGTTAAACCCAAGATGCACTCCTAACCAATTGACCTTTGTCCACGGCCATGTGGCTAAAACATGCATTAGCAGGCAAAATGACAGCCTCTGCTGAGAGGTTTGGAGAAGGATTAGAGGTCTGGCAAGTCTGCTGGCCAAGACGATATATACTGTGTACTGAGCCATCATATCAGCTCTTCACTTCCCTACTCATGAATTTTGATATATGCTTTGCTGTGTTGGAGACCTCCTGGGTGAACACTCTACAGCTCTCAGCATGTGTGTCACAGAAAAATTGTGTCTTTTGCCAGTGGCTCAGACTTGGCGGGTGTATGGCACTGCTTCCAGTGAGAGGAAAAGTCAGTGATAAATATGGTAATTTAATACTGTCTTGTTTTAGTGCCTTTTTTATCTCTACTTTTGATCCTTAGATGATGGTGAATGCTTCAGTCTTCTAATATCTGACTATGTTCCACCATAATTAGATCAAGTTCAGTGTAAAATGTAGGCTTTCAGAAGCACACTCTTCATTTTTGTTCATTTATACATTGCCAAACAGGACTCTGACCCATCTGGAGCATTCAGTTTCATATCCTCTTAGTTTAAAATGCATAAATCCCTGTTCCTTTTATACTCGGTGGTAAAAGTATTTTTTAATCAAATCAATGCTTCTTAAATTTTCCGTAATGAATAAATGTAAATAGAATATGTTACAGAGTGAGAACCTGCAACTTAGCTAAAACAAACATAAGACATGAAAACAAAGTGATTCGAAGGTTTTGTCTTACAAGCACCTAGCAACTTGGTTAAAAACAACAGAAAGTTAGCTTTTAATGCCACTTTAAAGTTATTGATGTTCAAAACATCAGCTAACAAATAGAATAACATATATATCCTGCTGTTATATAAGGCAACACAATCGATTATGAATAAAATGTTTCATATTTGAATTTTAACATTTTCATTTCACTTAAACTCATTGAGACCATAAAAAACATTACTGTAAATTTTGAACTATAGATGTCACTGTTCAGTCATAAAATGAAGCACTGAAACAGCCTTATTTATTCATGCTGTGAATTCTACCTACGGTCACAGGTTTGTAATTCCTCAGTCCCAGATCTCCACAGATCCAGAAAGCTGTTCGCATTGTCTGAGTGAGATATTTATAAGATGCAAAAAGAAATAATCCCATCTTGCTGATGCCAACTAAATGTGCTTTCTAGGAAGCCTGAAAGTTGAATAATTTATCTTCTTGACTCTGCAACCTTGAAAACAGCAGTGCTTCTGCTCTGACAATGAAACAGCATGATAGTTGAGTATCTATTTCATTTATCTTCAATTAAATAGGATTGGACTCTTGACTGAGTACACCAGTAAGTTTGGTTCCAAGTTTGTTCTCAAAAGCCTGTCCCCATGAAAGAATTCAATTAGAGTAACGGAACAGGGCAAATTGAACTGGATAGGACATAAAAGATGCGGGAGTCTAATGCGGAATTGTTTTTGACTTATGCCTCCACTGGGCTTTTCCATATTGTTTCCATGAAATTCTTTTCCTTGTAACTGTGCTGGAAATTCCTGACATGTTTGCTGAATGAGTGTCTTTTACAAGAAGTATTTTATTTTTTACCAGATGTATAGATATAGAAAGTTTTTCAAAATATGTTTAAAAGGCTCACTACTGAGAGATGATATTTCCACTGCATCAGTTGATCTCCCATAATTTTGACACTTAATTGAGTTGCACTCAACCATTTCAGCTCTAACTCCAGCAGTATTAATGGTAGGAAGGTTCCTTGTTCCAGCTGCTTAATATGCTATATTCAGTAAGTATGTGAACCCCTCAACTGGAGCTTGAACCTTGCCTGTACATCTATTTGGGACATTTGGATTGTGTAAGGAGTTTTTCAAATGATCAGCCAAAGTTATTTTACAGACGTCCAGGAAACTTTTCCTAGTTCAATGACTCTAATCTAGGAGTCTTTTCATCCCAGGGACTGACTTAGCCATCTAATCATTTTCACCACCTACGTGTTCCTTGCTCTTTTCACATTTCCATATCCAGTTCACAACATAAAGAGATGCTGGATCCTCATTGGATTTCTTTGTGACCTTAAATAAAGGTTTTATTAATAGCATTGTGCCATATGAAATCACAAGGAGAGGAAAAAAAGTAAAGAGGTTTGTCACTTGATACTTGGCAGGGTGAACTGATGCATTTCAAAACTGTTTTTTAAATTTTGATGTTGCTCCTGTGTTGACAAAAAGCATAGAAATAGGACTTTGATCCTTGATAGGGTCCCACTGCACTTGAGTGGTGTTATGTCTGATGTTTTGCAGCCGATGATTAATCAGACTTTTGATAGCACACACAGCACAAAATCATCTCTGATTATGGCTGGCATTGTCCAGGTCAGCGTGTATTCTGAAGTTTATAGTTACTGCCTGGGTGATGGACTGTATGACAATGGTGTTTTGTTACTGTCACATTGCTACTGTATCATCCTTGTGAAGGGGAGATGTGGAAAATCTCTCAGCTGATGTATTTGTTCTTCAGTGAAGCCCCAAAAGTAGTCTGGGCTGCCGGTATCAGCAAATATGGTCTGTATTTTGAAAAATGTTGGGAAATGCATCCTTGATCTAGAATATTTTTTGTTACCAAAGTTGTTCATGGACATTTATTCTTATATGAATCATGATATGGTTTAGTGGTTTAGGGGTTACAGTGGTAGTGCTAGGTTGGCAGTTGGACTTGATGATCTTAAAGGTCTCTTCCAACCTTGATGATTCCATGACAATTAGGGTGGTCTGGGCTGCACCAGTTCCTCTGGTCCCTGGCTGTAGACATGAGCAGCAAATGCCTGGACATCCCAGATAAACAAACTCTTGATTAGCATTAGCGCTGACCACATGGACAGACCAGAATGAGTATAAGCATCCCTTTCCCAGCACAGTACAATGTATTTTTTGGTGTAAAGCAACCAAATGGGTCCCCTTGCTTCTAGAGAGACTCAGTGGTCAGATTCTAATTTCCCTTTCTCTGTCCCTCACCTCCTAGGCTACCTTTGCAATTGCCTCTCCCAGTTTACAGGAAGGAATTGTGAGTCAGAGATCACAGCCTGCTTCCCAAATCCCTGCCGGAACGGAGGCTCTTGTGATCCCATCGGCAACGCTTTCATCTGCAACTGCAAAAATGGCCTGACGGGAGTAACGTAAGTATCCCTCCCCAGGTGGGCAACAGGAGACTTTTGATTCAGTGTTGGGGGGCTTTTTGATCAAGCATATTGTACCCAAAGGCTATGATTCACCTCACAAAAAATAATCCCAAATAGTGCTTATTTCAAGTCTAAGCTAATGACAACTGAGAAATTCATGAGACTTGCTCAGAAATGTTTTACTGAACTTAGCCTCCTATATTGTTTGTTCAGGATGTTATCTCCAGACAGTTTTCACTGACATATACCTAAGTGTTGGCAGCTTTTTGAGCAATCCCATTAAACCTGTGGAAGCTGCTATGTAATCTTTGTTTTGAAAATGGATCAATTACTTAGTCACCTTAGCCTGACATAAAAGGCTAATTTATTGCATTCATTTTTAAAAATCCCTGCCTTGATCATATACTTGGTATAGACACAGAAAATCCCCCATCACCATGCTTTTTTCTCATCTGGTTTGTCTACTGTTTGTACTTTTTGCGGTGTGTTTTATCACCTCTTGTTCTTTCCAATTCTTGTCTTTCTTTAGGTTTCCTATTCTTTTTTCCCTTTCTCTCTAACATTTGCTCATTTCATCTCCAGCCCTAAATAATTTTACAGTATAATCTTCTCTTCTTTTAAATAAGTACACTGATGGTTTTGCTATATTTTTTCTCAACTATCTTCTCCTTGAATCCTCCAAATATTTTGTATTGAATCCCATGTGGTAGTCCAAAAACAATATAAAAAAGCAGAGACTCTCTGTTACATTCAGTGAGACTCTTCGGGGTCAAGGAGCCTTTTCTGGTCAGATGCTTTAAACTCTTACTTCCTTCTTGATGTTTCCATTTTATTGTCTTAAAAATACCCCCATGGAATAGCTGTTGGAAAAAATTAATACCTTTAAATAATATGCTAATAATAAGATCATTTACTATGTACCAGCAAGGTGTTAACTAATGGCATGACTTTGACAAGATAAGTCATCATGCACAAGCTGGATTATTTGCTAGATGTTCTCCAAACTCCAAACTCTTCTTATTTTAAGGTGTGAAGAAGACATCAACGAGTGTGAAAGAGAAGAATGTGAAAATGGTGGCTCCTGTGTCAACATATTTGGTTCATTTCTGTGTAACTGCACTCCTGGCTATGTGGGTCAATACTGTGGTCTTCGCCCCGTGGTGGTTCCCAATATACAAGCTGGGCATTCGTACGTTGGCAAGGAGGAACTGATAGGAATAGCCGTGGTCCTGTTTGTCATATTCGTGTTGATCGTCCTTTTCATCATTTTCCGCAAGAAAGTTTTCAGGAAGAACTATTCCCGCAACAACATCACGCTTGTACAGGATCCGGCTACTGCTGCCCTGCTCAACAAGAGCAATGGCATCCAGTTCAAGAACATCAGGAACAGTGGAGACAGCAGAAATATCTACCAAGAGGTTGGGCCTCCACAGGTCCCAGTGAGGCCCATGGCCTATACCCCATGCTTCCAGAGTGACTCACGGAATAACCTGGACAAGATAGTGGATGGGCTTGGTGTAGAGCACCAGGAGATGACAACGTTTCATCCTGAGTCCCCTCGAATACTGACAGCCAGGAGAGGAGTGGTGGTGTGCAGTGTAGCTCCAAACTTGCCTGCCGTGTCTCCCTGTCGCTCTGACTGTGACTCCATCAGGAAGAGCACTTGGGATGCTGGGACAGAAAGTAAGTACTGCTGCATGCCAGTCTCATTCTTCCCTACCATAGGTAAGGGTTGCCTTCAGGGTACAGCAGGTACACTGGCACAAGTATTCTTAATGATCCAACGTAATACATGTGAATTGTTACATTTCTCCAAGAAGTGATTTGGTTTAATTTTGAAAGGATTTAATTAAACAAGGCATATAAAAGCTCTACTTATATGCATTAAGCATGACTAAATGCATTTATTTCACTTGTTCAGAAAGCACATGTGAGTAACTGCTTGAACATTAGTTCTTAAAGTGATACATTGCAATCATCTTTCTGTTGGGAAAAAATAATATGGGGCAAAATTCTCAAATATAAGTTCAGCTAGGTTCAGGTCATTTGTCTCCCAAGGGAGTTAAAAGCATTTAAACCTTCTGCAAGAAGCAATCCTGTTTTGCAGCAAGGACAAATGAACTGATATTCTCTACTTCCAGTGTCTGTGAAGTGAAGCAGAAAATCATGCACTGCTTATAGGATCAGCTTTTCAGTCCGTTGCATTCCCATCTGCATTCAGTATCAGAGTCATCACAAAATTGCTAATCCCCATGCTTACCCTATTTGTACTCTGATGGTTTCTCACCTGATAACACAGTGCTCCCTCCATTGCTGAACAAGTTGCTGGAGACGCAACAAACTTCACATATTCTGTCATAGCAGGAAATACCAGTTTGATGGGACAGAGTTGGGGCCCTATGTCATCCATCCTTGCAAGTCAGAACATGTCATGGACCGACTGGAGAGGGACGTTTCACAATGGCATGTAGTGATATGGCAAGGGGCAATGGCCTTAAGCTGAAGGAATCTAGGTTTAGATTAGATATTAGGAAGAAGTTCTTTACTGTGAGAGTGGTAAGGCACTGGAACAGGTTGCCCAGAGTGGCTGTGACTGTCCCATCGCTGAAGTGTTGAGGGCCAGGTTGGATGGGGCTCTGAGTACCTTGGTCTGGTGGAAGGTTCCCTGCAGTGATATGGCAAGGGGCAATGGCCTTAAGCTGAAGGAATCTAGGTTTAGATTAGATATTAGGAAGAAGTTCTTTACTGTGAGAGTGGTAAGGCACTGGAACAGGTTGCCCAGAGTGGCTGTGACTGTCCCATCGCTGAAGTGTTGAGGGCCAGGTTGGATGGGGCTCTGAGTACCTTGGTCTGGTGGAAGGTTCCCTGCCCAGGGGAGTTGGAACGCTCTGAGTACCTTGGTCTGGTGGAAGGTTCCCTGCCCAGGGCAGTGGAGTTGGAACTAGATGATCTTTAAGGTACCTTCCAACCCAAACCTTTCTGTGATTCCATGATCTTCAACCCCATCACAACACAGCATTAACCAAAACTGCCGAGTAAAACTACATGGTCTAGAAAGTTTCATAGTCCTGTAGTTTTAAGCAATAGGAACTAAGGAATAGAGAGAGGAATATATCACTGCCTTTAAGGAGGTTGTAGCAAGATAGGGGTTGGCCTCTTTTCCCAGCCAACTAGCCACAGGATAAGAGGACAGCATCAAGCTGTGCCAGGGGAGGTTCAGGTTGGACATCAGGAATAATTTTTGGACTGAAAGGGTAGTTAAGCCTTGGAACAGGCTGCCCAGGGAGGTGGTGGAGTCACCATCCATGGAAATGTTCAAGAAATTATTGTACATGGCACTTAGGGATGTGGTTTAGTTGGTATGGTAGTGTTCAGTCAAAGGCTGGACTCAATGATCTTGGAGGGTTTTTCCAACCTTAATGATTTTATTATTCTGTGCTTGTGCCCTGGCCCACACATTTTGATCTAAAGCAGCACATTGGCTAAGGTCTTCTAGTGAAAACCAGGGAATGAATTTTCATTTATTTGGGCTGCATTTCAGAGTTGTGTTGTGGTTGACCTTTTAAACCATTAAATATAGTTATGCTGATTTAAAGCATCAGCATGCCAGCCACCATACATGCTTTGCCCTGTATTCTCCTGGGGTTTCTGTGGCAGATATTGCTGCTATCTATAAATTTCTGCACAGCATGAGGCCACACCATGGAGACGGACCTCAGCTGCCAAGGAGTGGGAAGCAGCACCGCTTCGTTACTGCAGCACTCAATCCATCCACTACATATCCTGCTTCTCAGCAGGAGCAAATCAGCCCTTCTTGTATGGAGGTGCACCATGCTGGGTAGAAATATCTACAGCTAGCAGGTGGAGAGCCGTACTTCCATGTTTGTAGCACCTGAGCTTCTTCATTTGTAATTAGCTCAGGTATCTCTCTCAGTGCTTACTATGGAGAATAACTTTGTGTTCCTGATTATCACTCATATAATGTGTATGTGAATGCATTTATTCATATGTGTTTAATTACAGGAGAATTTATACCATAGGTTGCAGTTACATTTCTGAACAACAGAGTTGTCAAGACTGAATGTCCCTGATGAACAGCAATGTAAATTGAAGCATAATCTATTATATATCAGTGATGGAGCTATTAAAATCTGATCCAAGGGCCACTGATATGAATAACAAGATGCACAATAACTTTATTGAGCATTGAATGAGCCTTTAATGAGGCTCTCAAATTAGGAAATGAACAGTAAAGATAAATGTAACTGTAATCTCATGTATAAGCTGTTTATACCACATTCTTTAAGTCATCAGTTTCTTTGCTGTTGAGACTACATGTCATCTAAAAACGCAATACTGAATACAGATGTTTCTTCCTTGATTACAGTGCTGTCAGCCACTTGAAAGACTCTTTGGGCTTCAAACACTTCAAAAGTATAGGTGACTTCATCAGCTGCCTTCTTGGCAAATAGGTCATTTCCTCTGCCTGAAGGAAATAATTTTGTTCTGACAAAAATAATAGAAGGCAGAATTTAAATGTGTCCATGGTAGAAACAGACAAATGTGCATACCTAGAGAGTACCATTTTGCTTTGTTTTTGCTGTTAATGAAGGTAAAGGGGTTGATGACGCTGAAGAAGTGACCTGTTTTTCAGGAAGTAATAAAGGCAGCAACTCAGAAGTACAGTCCCTCAGCTCCTTCCAGTCTGATTCCGGTGATGATAATGGTAAGAAATGGTTTAATCTTTATTATGCTGGGGGGGGGGGAAGCTATTTAGCTCTCTTTCTAATATTATTAAAAATATTTCTATGACATCTCGAAATCTTTTAATGATGCTGGAAGTCAGAAAGTCCTGGTTTCAAACCCTCGCTTTGTGTCCCTTTGCCAAATTATAGGAACATAGTAAAAATATTGATGCTAGGAGCTGTTGTATCAGGACCAAGCCTTGCAGTGAATTAGAGGTATGATACAGCAGGGTCCCATTGCCAAGATATAAGTTGACTTATAAGGTGCAAGTGAAACTTAGAATTTATATCATTTTAACTCTTAGAAGAGCATGACTCTTGTGTTTTCATGTTTCATCAATCAAATGAAAGGAATTTTTGTGCCATTTTCAAGGTCTCATTCATGGTCCCAACAAGACTCTGCTCATGCTCAGCAGTAACAATGAGTGAATGAACCAGTCCCCAGGCTTCTCCCTGGCAGTGACAGCTCAGCAAACAATCGAGCACCATTAAATTCTTGCTCAGTCCATGTTCAGTGCCTGCTCTCATGTCCTACATCATTATCTCAATGGGTGGCACAGGCAGAGCCATACAAAGCCTGAAAGTGGCCCACAAAGTCAGACCAAACTTTTGTTGCCATGGCCCATGTATGTTGAGCCGTGAGTCTGAGAAAAGACAAGATGTTTCTTCTGGGAAGGGATGGTGGATGTCAGGGAAACCTCATTCAGATACACAGGAAAAGACTAACACCAAGAAATTGTACTTGGTTTCCTCAGCTGCCAGTTAATGAACTGCCTGGAGACTCAGTTCCTTAGTCAAGTCATGCAGCTTTTCTCTAGGTACTCTGAAACGTTGGAAAAAGCATGGAAAGCAACATGCACTCACAGTTCCTTTTGGTTCAGCTGTGGCTGAAGCATCATGATTGTTTTTGTCAAACTTCTCAATGCTTTTCTGCCCCTGCACCCAAGAAACCACTTGAGCATTTTTTTAGAATAAATATTATTTAATGATATATGCTTACATTATAATTACTTTTAGAATAATTTTTCAGGTGGGCATTTATTGTATGTTGTTACTTTTTATATCTCCCAAATTCTAATTAGACATTTCAAGCTCCTGCTCCTGCCCCCATTTAAATCAGTGACCCAGTTCCCACAGAAGCTGGAGTGCACCTTGTGTGCCCACTAATCTTTTGTGAAAGCTGCATTTAAAGTACAGCCCTTAGAGACAGCAATTCTAGTTCAGGATCCTAGCAAATTCATATCTTCAGGGAGAATAAGGGAAGAAACTTATATCATCTGAGTCATTTGCAGAGGTCAATGCAAGACCACACACTCCAGTTTTCTTGAAGCAGGAGGGAAGGTTTGTAGTGAGAGAGTCTAAAATACAAATTCAGGCATAAATAAGCATATACATGCTCACATGCATGTACTTAAGGGCTAACAAATAACTCCCCTGAAGCCATAAATCCTTCCTCTTCCTGTTGTTTTAATTCTTTCTGCCTGGCATACCTGCAAAGGTTAAAAGGTTGTCAGTGAAACCACAACAAATGTAGTTCAGCATCCACACTTTGGGGAGACAGGACCGTGGCTTATTCTCCAAACCCCTTCCTCCAAAGCCAGGAGCAATGCTGCCAGCTTCTCAAATGTCTGGCAGAGGGGACAGGCTTCTGTCACTCTGATGTAGTAATGGCTGTGCTGACACTGCCTTGAGAAACTGGGGAGTCACATCTGACTGGGGAAACCTGATTTGCATCAGTGAAGCACTGGGACACATCCTGCTGGAGGTGCAGACAGTCCTACGCTTTTCAGTTTGTATCAGGTGCAGGCAGCCTCCACTCACCCTCTCCAGGGTGCTTGGAGCCTTGTCTTGCTGGGTCAGATAGGACTTGTCTTACCATGAAAACTCTTTCTGGGTGTGATTTTGAACTTACTTCTTTTTTCCCCAACTCATTTCTGCTGCATTTAAATTGTTCAGCACCCCTAGTCTTGCTGAGAGTAGTTAGCAGTATTTTTTTATGATCAAAAAGCAAAAATCTGAGCAGCGCTGTATTTAGATATTGACTTGGGTGAGGCTGTATGGGATAGGAGTTTCCCTCCTTTCCATGAACATGCTTTGCTCAGCTCCCACCAGAGCCAACTCTTAGTTACAGTGAAGACTGTGCTGGCCCTGTGTTTTGACCTTCTGTTTTTCACTCTCAGTTGTTCTCCTCTTAGAGTTTACAGCTGCCCTCCATCTCTTTTCCCAGCCACACAGCAGCTTATTACATGGAGTCCTTTATTTTTCTCTAATGCTTATTATGCATTAGCCAGTACAAGTTTCCTTTGTACAATATCCAATGCTGTTGATGGCATACACATGCTGTACATAGACATAGAACACGGTTGCTTTAGTTTTTAAGGATTTTTTTGCCAAGCCTTCACAAGCACTGAGGAAATTTGATGATATCCCTGATCCCATGCCCAAAATTTAACAAAGATGTGAAAATAATCAGCATATATTTGTACTGCTAGTATTAGCATGTTTCTTGTGACCTCTAAGTCTGTTGGCTGTGTGAAACAAAAAAGCATGTCTTGCTCAGTGTTTCTGGTCCCCTTCTTAGCCTGGTCTGAAGCAATTTGTTTTCTCATAAGACAAAAGGGATGGATCCAGTGCTCACTGAACCAGAGGTTTCCCTCTGTTTTTGGTGTGGTTTATTTCATGTCCTCAGAGGCAAGGGTATTAGGTGGTGCAAAATGCAGATCATCTAGAGGGCCATACATTGTAGGCCTCCATGTTAAACAACCACAAAATTGATACTAATAATTTCAAGGGAAAAGTATATTTTGGTAAAATGCCTGCAGAGAGTATGCAAAGCTTTTGTTAAACTATTCTGTCAAACACAGATCAAAATTTGAACCAAAGTTACTTTGATATGTCCTGCTAATTATAGCTGTGCTGCTTAAAATCCCAGAGGTATTACTCAGTGTGGCACAAACAGTAAATAAGTAAAACATTCCTCTTAGGAAATAGATTGAGTTTAACACCGTTTCTGATAGTGTGACGGTCTAAAAGATAATGATCCTTGGAGCACATGGCACCATCTCTGGAGACCTCTAAGCAAGAATGAATTAGAAATTAGTGTCAGGTAGACAAGATACTGCTTTGGTTAATTGAATCAGCTGGCCGGTCTGCTTGAATTTATGAGGTGATACACATCATCCCATATGCCTTTCTGGAAATGCTGGTTTGGAATTTATCTCCACTCTGAAAATGTATGGGATTATCTGAAATGAAATGTCCTGCAACCCACTGCATAAATCAAGCACTGGTCAGCAGCCTCTTTTTTTTTTCAGTGTCAGTTCTGTCTGTTTGAGAGAATTTATTGTGGTAACATAATGATGTGTGTTGAAAATACTAACCTGAAGCTGTACTTCCCCTCCCTTTATTTTCTGCTTTCCCTCCCCTGCAAGCTTCCATAGTGACTGTCATACAGCTTGTCAACAATGTAGTTGACACTATAGAAAATGAAGGTATTTAAATTTTTTTCTTTCTTGTTATGCAACAATGCTTCCTGTTTTCATTGTGAAACATTCCAGCAGAACCTCACTAATCTACACTGACCAGCAAACCTGTGGCAGGGATTGGGTTTTGCAGATCAGCATGTTCACCAGCAAACATGAAAATGCCAGAGGAATCTGCCACAGAATACCTGTGGGTAATTGGAGGTGGTAGAAAAGGTGTCAAGTCTTCATGCTCTTCTGTTCAAGTCAATGTTTTTGCTTGTTTATTCCCATTGCCTTCAGAGTAAAGATTAGGTTGATAATGAAGCCATATCACTGAGTTTAAACTTGCTGCAGAGACTGGGAAACAGATGATGACACAGGAAGGCTGTAACGTATCCCATGCTACAGTAGAGCTGTGCACTCCACTGGGATCAAAAGGAGAGGAGCAAAGTGGTGGTAGGCAGGTGGCTGGTTTCTCCCAGGTACCCCTGTCAAATAGAAAATGTGTAGACACAGCTCCATGGATGCCATGTAGCAAGGCAGCCTGACTTCCTCCTGGGGTTGATGTGCCCATTGAATGGGAGTGTGGACCAAGGACCCAACACCCACCTCTTCCCCTGAACTCCAGGGTAATGACAGGCACATCATGTTGTAAGTGAACTGAGTTCCCTACATGTAAACAGGAATATCGGTATTTTTCTTTTCTGTAAAGCACTGAGGAAATGTGGTGTATCATAGATAAACATTACTTCTATTTATTTTTACAACATTTATCCTATCCTTGGGAAAATTTCAACTCAACATCAGCTCAAGTTATCCACAAATCCAAAATTCCATCTGTCTTTAGCAGATTCAAGCCATATTTTTCAGACTTCAGCTAATCCAGACTGGATAATACTTAAAGATGATTATGTAAATTTTGTGAAATGACTGATATATTTTTTTCTTCAGCCAGTATCACAATAATTTTGAGAAACACTTTTACTCCTAACTAGTGATGGCACTTGAGTATTTGTCTATGGTATATTTATTGATTTCCTAAAAAGTAAGCATGCCATTCTTTTCACTATCAAATAAATTAACTAGCAAACATTAATTACAAAAAGAGAGTCCCACTCAAAAAGAAGAAAATAACCTTGGAAAGAAACCACAGGCACTGCAAATGCCCTTGCCTTCCTAAAGGAAAGCTTAAGCAAACACATTGGCTCCCCATCCTGCTTTACAGGTCAGAAGTCAGTCTGGCAGCAGTTTCAAGAGGCTGTCCGTGAGAATGCTTTGCTCACTTCCCAGTTCCTTATATAAGACTTGTGACTCTTGTCTGCCCTGTGGCAAAGCTGGTGGAAGGGATGAATAATTACCCACGCCAGAGTTCCAGGTGCATGGCAGGCAGAATCACTGCCACAGTCATGGGAGGATGGGGTTCCTGCCCTAAGGACCTGCCAGGGGGTTGTGCAAGTCAGCAAATTAGTGAGGTTCTCCTGGATCCTGAACCACACAGCTCGGAGGGCCCTGACGCATCTCGGGTGCAATACCATTACACTGACCCAAATACAGCAAGATCCGCTCTACAAAAAAGAGAGAAGTGAAGAAGAGTGATTAGGGCCGGTTCAGACACTGCTGCTAACCCTGCAGTAGACCCAGCCCTCCTTGCTCCAGGCTAATGCAGAGCAGGTAGAGAGCTGCTCTCTGGCTAACAAGCTGATGAAGAAATCGCCATCACTACATACGCCATGTGTTGATAAGCAAGGGCAAGTGAGGTGTTAGTAGGTGGATGCCTGGAGAATAGTCTTCTTTGCCCTCCTATGTGTCTGAGCCCCAGAGGTTATGTAGTGTGATGCTGTAAAGATCTGTTTGTCTTACCAGACCTCCAGCAATGCCATCCAGAGACCTTGCCCAGTGACTTCTTGCATGAAGCCCAATAACATGTGGCTGAACAAGAGCATACCCATCTAGAAAACGCTGCAGCTTATTCCCCGCTCTTGTCTCACATAAAACCTCTTTCCTTGCTCTCTCTCCCCCATCCCTGCACCCTCTCCATACCGGAATGCCTCCCTCCCCACTGGCTAGCATGGCAGTGCAGGTGGGAGGTGGGTGTGGGGTTGTGGAGCATTGTAGCTGATGGCCCCATTAAATGGCTTTGTATTCTATTCTATTCAGGTTCTTATACCGTGCCCATCACCATGGTATCTGAGCCCAGGTGGGCCCAGATTTGTTTGAACCGGCCCTGAGAATGGTAGATTCTTATTTTTCTGTTTCAAAGTCAACAAGTGAGAGAAAAATGTACTTTGCAATTATAAACCGTAGAGATGGTGGATAGCCCTTTTTTGTATTAAGAATTCCAGCTCTAATGTAATTCCGTATCTGTTCAGTGAAGGTAAATAATTAAGATATGATAGAAAAGGAATATAAAACACGACATAACCATTTCTTTATGTATGTCTGCATTTGACGGGCAAGTTTATCTTGTACATTAAAATAAAGAGCAATTAAAAATCCTATTAAAATGACACCAAGGCAGCTGTACTTTAGAAATATGCATGCAGAGTTTTGTATTTTCACATGTAATACAATGCTGGTAACAAGCTCCAAGTTACCAGTTTTTACTTTTCACTTTGTATCTGACAGTGTCTGTTATGGATCAAGGACAGAACTACAACAGAGGTGATTTTTCTGGGACACTTTCTGTCTGTCACACTGGGCTGGGGTGGGCAGGGCATTGATTTAATCTGTTTGGGGTTATTTTTTTAACTGCTTCACATGTCCTCTTTTGTTTGAATTCTGTTGGGTTCAAAAGCTGCATGAGAATAGTCAGCCAATTTTTTTGTTTCAAAATTCAGTTCTCAGTCAATCAAATTATTTGCTTGCACACTTTCTTTCTTGAGACAAAGTCATTGGATGTGGAAGGGGAGGCGAAATGTGATGCCATAAGCATGCTGACTATGATTATAGATGTTTTTCAATTTAACTGTGAAAAGCAGTAATACAGACATTGTTTGTCATCTTGATTTCTTGGACTCATAGTTTCTAATACAACTCAGTCGCATCCTAGAAAGTGAAATGCCAGAGTGTCCATGTTTGCTTTTTTTGCTTGTTTGCATTAGCATCATAATGCAATTTTTTCTCCTTCTCTACCCCTCTGGTCAGAGCATGACTGACCTGTGTCAGTGGCCTATGGCGCATGCTGTGATTTGAATGTGCTGTGAGGGCTCAGAGGCAAGTGCATGCAGGACTCTCTTCTCAGTTGTGGTCCCATCTTAACAGTGCACTGTGGTTCTCTTTCCTGCTGCAGCTTACCATTGGGACACCTCTGACTGGATGCCAAGTGCTCGCTTGTCCGACATTGAGGAAGTACCCAATTTTGAGACGACAGATGGAGGCTCAGCTCATCATGGCAGTACCAGAGAACTGGAAACAGATTACTACCTTGGTGGCTACGACATTGACAGTGACTACCCTCCCCCTCATGAAGAGGAGTTTTTAAGCCAGGACCAATTACCACCTCCTCTTCCAGAGGATTATCCAGACCAATATGAAACCCTCCCACCCTCGCAGCCAGTCTCAATGGCAAGTACTCTCAGCCCTGATTGCAGGAGACGGCCACACTTCCACCCTAGCCAGTACCTTCCTCCTCACCAGTTCCCCCATGAGACGGACACCACAGGGTCTCAAACTGGGAATGAATTTAGTACTTTTGCTGTTGGCCCAAGCCAGAACACAGAAAACGTTAGTGCAGGTAAGATGCCCTTATCCTTGCACAACTCTCTAGATGCCTCCTCCTCTGATGTCTCAGCCAGCTGCGGCTTTGATGACTCCGAAGTAGCCATGAGTGACTTTGAAAGCGTGGAGGAACTCAACCTAGAAAATGTTCACATTCCATTTGTGGAAACCCAGCATCAGACACAAGTGTAAAGGAAGCTGAAAACGTTAGTGCAGGTAAGATGCCCTTATCCTTGCACAACTCTCTAGATGCCTCCTCCTCTGATGTCTCAGCCAGCTGCGGCTTTGATGACTCCGAAGTAGCCATGAGTGACTTTGAAAGCGTGGAGGAACTCAACCTAGAAAATGTTCACATTCCATTTGTGGAAACCCAGCATCAGACACAAGTGTAAAGGAAGCTCCCTTTCTTCTTCTCTTCTTCTTCTTCTTCTTCCTCCTCTTCTTTTTTTATTTTGTCATTTGGTCCAATTAATAGTATAAATATTGAGAAGAAATTCTGCTGAAGGTGTATCTATATATATTGGGCAAGACAAAAATACAGTATAACCCGTTATTAACTTGTTCAGAAATGATACTGTATGTGCAGACAGGAAGAGACCAATTGTGTTGAGTATTATACATCACAGAATTGTTACAGACAATCTGGAGAGTGTGTACCTTCTATTTATTACCAAGAGTAAAACTCAGCCTTTGAGGCAGGGGGAAACAATAATTGCTAAATAATTTCTTTCTCTCTCCCAAAGTTTGATTTATTATGGGGTTTTGGAATTGTATTATTAAAAGTGTTACAGTGTTATGATCTGCCCACAGTATTAAGGAACTGGTATGGATCATTCCAGGATGCACTGTTGCATGAAATTTTATGTCAGCGAAGAGTGAAAACAGTTGATTTCTGAGGCTGCTCTGTACAACATGAGATGGCTGAAAACAAAACATTTACAAATTGATCTATCAAAGACAAGCAACCAGTTACTTGTCCATAAATATTTACCTATACTTTTGTTGCATAGCATTTCATTCTACTTTGTGTGCATATAAAGCCACATACATACAGTTTATATTTACACCATATTGTCCTAATTTGCTTGCCAGATTTTTAAAATGATGTCAGGTGTGTGTGCATAGCTTCACCCTTGAGGATTTCTAGAAATGTCAGTTTGGCTCAGGAGTGGCCTAGGTTTGCCCCAGCTGCCTATGCACAGACTCCCTTGACATCTGTATGCAACATGAACACGGATCTGAAAACACCAGGAAGCCTAACTTAAATACATAACTGATCAGTTTTTTAAATTTCTTGCTTGGGCAATCACGTCTTTAACAGCAGTCATCATGCTACAGTTACTGCAGTAAAATTAGTTGCAATTAAGTTGTGTACAATGCTGCTGTAACCTCAAATCGTTAGCTTATCATCATTTGGCAAATGTTCATCCTAAGAGTTTATAGGATTTCTCAGCTGCTGTAAACTGACTGAGTCAGTGGAACTGCTGGGATGGGCTGCAGCCAAAGATCTGGCCCTAGATTTTCCACTGGACGTATGATTTTGCAGTACCTGAGGACTTTCAAAGCTTGTTTGTAGACTTCAGAATGATGTGGGATGAAGAAAACCATGGCATTCGTATGTTTTTATGCTTTCCTCAGCCTGATTGGAGTAAATGGCCATTCACACTGATGTGGCCCGAGTAGCTAAGTGCAATATGGAAATGTGGAATTTTCACTCAGTGTATTAAAGCAGAATATACATACCTGTTGCTTGGTGCTCTGAAAAATGTTTTTACCATTGCATTCTACAGCATCAGTATACTTTACCAGTGAATGTGAGTCTGCAGTCTGCCATTACTGCTGGGTTTTCATCCATTCCTTCCATGGCATTATTCTGTCATTCTGAAAAGCTCTTGAATACCCAAATCATTGTGATACACAAACAGATTCACTAACGGGTTTCCTATGCTGCTTTCCATGCCCTGTTTCTTGATCAGTCACTTTAACTGGATAGTTTCAGCAGTTGTATTCCAGGGTATGTTCTTGACTGACTTGAGTTTCACCCAAAATTAAATTGTGGGCCATTTCTTGACATACAGGTAGTGTTTATTCAGAAATTGTCCCCGATGCAAAGAAATGATTAATAGAATGTAATTTAAATAACTGCAGCTTGTAACACTTTTAATAAAACAGGATTTCTGAAATTCTTGGACTAGGTACAATGGGTTGCTGCTTCCCTCCAATAGCTCATATAACTGTAAAAGATTGGTGTAGATATTTTCTTTGGGATGATGCAGCAATTCTTCAGTAGACAACAGCTCATTATACAGATACATGAAGAAATTGAGTGAACTTCTAGAAAGCATGTACTGCACATACAAGTATTATCAAGTACTTGTCTGCAAATAGTTCCTGTCCATTGAATTTATGAATGTCACATGGTCTTCTCAAAGTAAACATGCTTCTGTAACCGTGATATATTCTGAATGTGTTCATGGTGCGTTTCAACCCCTTTCCCCTGCTACGACTATTCCTGTGTTTTCAAGAAGAAAAAAAATATGGAAATGTGTATCGTGATTGCAAGGAGCTGAGGGGTTTGCCAACAAGCCATAAAATGGTTTGGCAAGCCTAGAGGCATGGATAGTGGATAACTGGCATTGTTCATGAAGTCTATGTTGCAGGAAAGGAAATGCAATTAGATTGATGTCTCTTCAAGAGTAGGAACATCTGAGTTTGCAAAGCAAAGCTGCAAATTCAGCTGCACTTTTAAAGCTTTTATGGCTTTCTGAGAATGTGATGCTCTCTTAGCATTGGGCTGCAGTTTACATGAGGTTTGCTCCTACTCAGTTTTGGTTTGAGACATTTTTATCCATTATGCAATTAATTCTGTTCGAGCCCCCAGCTAGTTATTAGATGTACTTGTCATCTGTCTTCTGTAGTAAAAATTCTTGCGCAAGCGTGAGACACCAATATCAAATTTTTACTGGGACATATCAGAAGTGTCATGAGGGAGAACACCATGTAAGTCTAGCAATTGCCATACAAAAA
Source organism: Acanthisitta chloris (assembly GCF_000695815.1). Taxonomy (NCBI): domain Eukaryota; kingdom Metazoa; phylum Chordata; class Aves; order Passeriformes; family Acanthisittidae; genus Acanthisitta; species Acanthisitta chloris. The sequence goes on along the minus strand of NW_008661958.1, from coordinate 94,558 downwards.
AAAAGTCAATGTTTCTTACCAAGCTTGTTGCCTCAGTAATATATTGTTGATAGTGAGTTTTACTAGTAAAATATGCATAAATACAATGTATAGTAATTTTTCTGTTTGGTGTTGTTGCCATTTCATTTCACTGAACGCCTACTTATTAAAGTGCTGTTGAGAAGGTGCCAAGGATCACCCATTCAGCCTTCTCGTCCTCCTCATGATTTCTATACCTCAGTATCTCCTCCCCTCCAAATCCATCTTCAAAGAGAATACCTTCTGTGAATATTGGTACTTCTGTGGCCTTTCTGGTTTTTTTCAGGGTCTTTTTGATAACGATAAGACCCAAATGCAGATCTAAAAGTGAAATACCTCTGAGGGAGTAAGCTTTTCATATTAACATCTCTTATTAAACCAAACCATTGTATTTTCTTTTTAATTACTGCTCCACACAGACAAGCCACAATCTTCTAATCTGGAAGATAAAAACACATTCATAACCTAATTTAATAGTTATTGTTCATATTATTCTATCCAATATATATTTATTTTTCTGACATGATGATTTTGGTATCGCTACTGCTGTCATTGCCAGGTCCCTGGTTCTGTGAGAGCTTCCCCTCACATCTCTGCTTATCATGTGTGTCTGTATTTCATACCATATCCCTGTAGGTGGCTCCACTACACAGTATTTTCTCAGAATCATCCTCAGCAGATGATTTCATAGGCTTAGTAAAGTACTTTTGAGTATCAATGAGTAATAACTCGTAGGATCAAGGCAGTCTTTGCATTTTGTAAAGAAACAGCTAAAGAAAAAAAGCAACTTTTTAAAATGCAAATACATGCTTGTATTAGAAATCAGTGACTTTGCCAGGGGTGTATGAGTCTGAGTAAAAGGGTGCTTGTGCTCTGCATTTCAATCAAGTTCAGAATGTCATGCACACTGACAGCCTTTTTGATAACTCTGGCAATGGAAAGAGCCTTATAGTGATTGACAACATGATTTATGCTGCCACCACGTTAAGTGGCCTTGTGCAAAAGGAAAAATGAGGCTTATATACCTTTGTCAAATATGTTAATTATTTTGATTTTGTATTATAAACAATAACAAAAAGGGAAAAAAAACCCACAAAACCATAGATACTGGATATACTTGCTGTCTTAGGCTAATATTTTATAGCAGAGTAAAGGGCCAAATGTGACACTGAGGAGCTGCAGAATCACTTCCCTCCCATGGGAAGAAATGGACATCCCCACTAGAAGACCACCGTAAATTTGCCTTCCGGTAGGACCCTCCTACAGGACACAGCGTATGAAGGCAACCAGGAGGACTTTGAAAGCAGAGATTCACTACAGAACTGTGATTCCCAGTCAATCAAGGTGTTTTCCTTAAGCTCAGTTACATCTTTGATCCTGAACTGTCCCATGGGTTTCTTTAACCTGCAGTCGTGGCAAAAGGCTGGAAGGAGTCAAAGGTTTCTCACTGGCACTGTTTTCCTGAATCAGAAAGTTGTGTGCTCTCTCTCTCAAGCAGGGTCTACCTCTCTGCATGTCCCACAAAGAACTTAAATTTTGGTCCTCAGACCCCTTCTCTAAGTTCTCTAATGTAGTCTGAAGTAGTGATAGCCTTGACATATTGGTACCCTCTCCAGTCAGAAACTCAGAGTGGGTGCAGCACAAAGAAAAAATGCATGTCACTGAAATGCTGATTAATGGGGAGGCAGCAGCCTGTTGTCTCTGCAAGCCAGGCATGTGGGAAATTTTGAGAGTATGACATAAAAAATGTTGTTCATGGCTCATATAAATTTCATTGTAAAGAGAAATGTGGGCTGGAAAGGACAAATGTTTAAGAAAATAGGTCTACTCCTCGCCGAGCTCCTGCTTGAAAAAGCTAACTGCATGCTATAGTATAGCCTTAGAATCGATCATAATTGCAGTCATGGGAGAGGGGGTTGAAGGTGCCCTGGATCAGTTCTGCTAAGCTTAATTTGGAAATGAAGTATCCTTAATAATGGAGGAAAACACTTCTTTAAAACCAGTACTGAAAGTACATCTTTGTTGGTAATGTTTGGAGCTATTCACTGAGTGATAGTGGACATTTTGTAGGTTTCCAAAAAGAGAGCTACATCTTCAGGTTAATTCCCTGATGGTTTACCATCACATACCATGCAGTAAAACTGTGCTTTTTGCCTGTTTGCATCTTTGTTCCTCTCAATACACCAAACCATGATTTGAGCCTTAGAAATTTAGACCATTGCCCATTACCCATAGATTTTAGCCTGTGTTTCATGAACTTGACATTTAACATCCCCATTATCAGAAGGGCCATTCAGTTAGTAAATTAGCTGCATCAACCAAGAGATCAGCAGATGGGGAGGAAATGAAATTAAATTCATTTCTTTATGTAATAATGAAAAGCAATAATTGCAAATATGTCGTTTTACACAAAGGCCATAAGTAATCTTTTACCAGTGTTAAGAGTGCACTTGAACTGTATTACAGAAAGAGATTGGAGCCCTCAGAACTGTAGCATTCTTCTGTCATAGAAATACCTGAATCGCTATTATTTAACAATGCAACGAACCCATACTGCCGCTTTTCAGGAGATGACAAATATGTTTAGGAGTGAAAGCAGTTCTCTTTAAAGCACTGTATTGGAAAAGATTGTCTTGTAAATTTTACCTGTCACAAGCAGGCTGGTTTGTAAAAGATGTATGTTTCGGTGTTTAAAAAGAAGTTTATAAAATAATGTATATAATGGTTTCAAATTACCAGGCTTTTGTAGATATTTGATGCCAATCAGGTCGCTTGGGTTTTTTTGTTTGTTTGTTTGTTTGTTTGATATAATTCTGAAGAGTCATCAAAGTTGGTTTAAACTTCTAAGATAACAGGAAAAAAAACAGCAAAAAAACTTTTAGATCTGAAACCTTTTTAATCATTTCAAAATGTACTGTAACATTCCTTTGAGTTCAGCTCTTTTTGTTTAACTTCTTTCTGTTTTTAAGAAGATGTTTTTTATTGAATTTTTTTAATGAATGTGTTTTGCACAAAAAACCCCTAGAGATATGATTTTTATTCCATTTCAAGTAGGTATTAAGAGATGTCATTTTTCCAATGACAACAAATTCAACCTTATGCAAAAGGGAAGGTTTATCACTTCGAGTGGGTATAGTCCTTCATCTAAAAACTAATTGTTCCTTCATAATTGCTGTTGGCAGTATTGTCTTGTGTTCTTTTGCTATAAAAACAAAACAAACAAAAAAAGTGTACAGGTTTGTAACTGCCAAAATTTGCTAAAGTTGATGGATAAAACAAGTTTTCCAAGTAAACAACAAGAAAAGCGCAGCTGTGTTGACTATTTCTTGATTTTTCTCCTACTTTCAGAGGAGGGAACAAGATAAGGCACATCAGTTCAGTAAGGAATGTGGCATTTCACTGCCTCTCAGCGTACAGGATTGCCAAAAATGCTACTTTTTTTGACTCTTCAAATTAATTTCATTATTACATGGGAATTCCTTTATAGTGGCCCCTACTTGCACTGCAGAGCAATCTTGCTAAGGCATGCTTAGCTCGTGTAACTTGCTTAGCTTGCTCCATTGACTGAGACAGTATCAGGGGCCAATCCAACTGTTAGTTGCTTAGTGGGGACACAAGGAACAAGTCTGTGAAGTAGCAGCACACTCCACAGTGCAGTAGAGCAGTTTTGCCACCTGCCATGGGCATCTCTATCCCCCAGCACAGTGGCACTGGCAGCTGAGACGAGCTGGGAGAAATTCAAGTGGGAAGTCTCTGGTGTGTAAGCACTGCCCCTCAGAAGAGGTGTCATTGTGCTAAGCACAATACGCGTTCTGCTCAGGGGAGTGCATATAGAGATACCCCACTTATTCCTCCTTCATCACATCTGTTCAACTCCACAGCCTAAGCTGGACTGGACTGAAGCATGGCTAGCCCAGGTGCAATGTAAGAGGATGGGGAGATGTTCCTTCCAGAGCTCTTTGAACACCCTGCCATGGCACAGCCAAGAGCACACCTTGTGCTGCCTGGGGAGGAGGGATGCTGCACATGTCCCATTAAAACAAGAAAGACTCAGATAAGTGTTTCAATCACCACCAGTTGAGGCACAAATACCCTTTCTGAACAATCTTGAAACAGAAGTTTAAGCTATGGAAAGGCAAAATACCAAGTCAAAATTAGAAATGTCTCTTCCCTCAAGAATACCCAAATGTTTCTTTCAAGCATGGGCAAGTACCTTAGTTTAGTCAGTTTCCTATTTAATTTTCTATTTCTCTTTCTGCTTCTAGAGGAGCTCTTCTTCTTTTCCACCATTCCCAATAGATTTTGACACAATTTCAGTGAAATACTTCTGGCAGCAGAAGTGTTTCACCAACCTCACAGTAAAAAGTTTCTTCCTATCTAATCTAAATTTCCCCTCTTTCAGTTTGTACCCACTACTCCTTGTCCTATCACTGCAGTTCCTAATGAAGAGTCCCTCTCTGGCTCCCCTGTAGGCCCCTTAAAAGACTGGAAGGCTACTATGAGGTCTCCACACAACCTTCTCTTCTCCAGGCTGAACAGCCCCAACTTTCCTGGCCTGTCTTGATAGGGAAGGTGCTCTAGTCCTCTGATCAACTTTGTGGCCTCCTCTGGACTTGCTCCAACAGTTCCATCCCTGGAAGTTTTCAAGGCCAGGTTGAATGGGGCTTTGAGCAACCTGGTCTACTGAGAGATGTCTCTCCTCATGGCAGGGAGGGTTGCAACTAGATGATATTTAAGGGCCCTTCCAACTCAAACCATTCTGTGTTTCCATATTGTTTATAGGAGAGATATGGCCTGGGATGATCAAATGCAAGCCAGTTAAGGGAGTCTTAATTCACAAGCATATGAATTGCAAGTGTGTTGCTGCTTTGATATGACTTTTAATTTCCAGCATCTTTGGAATAACTGTCTACAGCACACATAACCTGAGCTCCCAGTAGAGCAAATGGATAGCTACTGGCACCTCCCGCAGGAGATGGCCTTTACAAGGAGGGGGTAAATCCACCAAACTCAGTGGACACAGCTACTCTGAAGCCATTGCCTAGTGAAGAAAGAAGGTACGAAAAAACCAGGTGCAGAGAAGCCAATTCCAACTGTCCCACTTGGGTTGCCCTTGGCTTGCTCAGACATGTAATGAATTCATCTCAAGGGAAAAATGCTGCTGTAAACTGGCCAAGCAGAGAGAAAGCTGCCTGCTGCAACCTAGTGAGCAGTATACATGGGAATGTTTGCTAGGTCATTTATATGGCAAATATAGAAATGTAAAAAAAAAAAGAAAAAAGGGGGAGAGGGAAACTGTGAAGATTTTTTTTAAGTCACCTTTAGGGATTTATTTGATTTCAAATAACATAGAAAATTAAATGCATTAATCATAACACAGTATTGTAAGGTGTTCTTATCTTTACAAAACAACATGAGGATACAAGCAGCATAAGTACTTATGCCTTATTACACATGAGAGGTGATGTGCTGGTCTTGTTAAGTCCATTAGGTCACTCCTGTTGTCTTCATGAGGTCTCCCTAAGAATGGGATGTTTGTAATCCAGATGTTGGAACATTTACACTTGCCTACAAGCAGGATGGATTTGTTCTGGAAGTTATTAAGGACTTATTTATGCTACTTAAAGTCAGGTGTGAATTCACAGACTGCAAGATCAAGTTCATGCCATTCTATTTCCTGCTAACAGCAAAGCAAAGTTAACAGATTTTGAGTATCTTGTGATCAAAGATTAATAACTGGGACTGCTGCCTGTAGAGCTTCCAGTGCAAAACTGTGTGCCTTGTGTTTGCTTCCCAGCACAGACCAAAAGGCAGTCATGGGAGAAGGATTCCTACCATCTACCCTCAGATATCTGCAGTGACAGTGCCTCTGTCCGAGCCGGTCATTGTTGGATTCTTTATGGTCAGTGAAGAGATCTAGGGTAAAAGGTCATTTAACCTATTATTAATAACTTTAGAAGGACATGATTCGAGAAGAGATTATTTGTCTTATGCGAACATTAAGGATTTCAGATGATAATCATAGCCATGAACTTCTATTTCGATCCTATGAATTCTACCTCCAGTGCATAATTTGCTACCTGGAATTCTTATTTCATGTAATTGTCTTAAGTATATTTACTCCTACAAGACAGAGAGATTAGCAAACTGGAAAGAACTCAGAAGAGAGAGCCATTAAGAGGACCAGGGGCTGGAATATATGGCATATATTAATATATATTAAGGGACCCAACTTACTTTATTTTTTGATTCTATTTCTGTGGTTTCTGTCCTCACAAATAAAATATGTTTTCTATTCTACTGAAATTTCTCCATTGCCACGCATAAATATTTTTTGCCTTTCATGAATTATTGTAAATTTACATCTTGTTTGGTAGGTCTTCAGGGAAAATTACCTTATATTATCTCTGCTTACTGTTCATTGTTTATAGTACTAGTTAATGCAAACCTCAGAAACATGTTACTCCATGGACAAAAGAAGATACTCCTAAAGCAAGAAGACAATGCTCTGATTGAGGCCTATTTTCCATTTTGAAGTTTTGCTAAGAGATGCTGTTTTCCTGTCTGCTGTTGAATGCACCCACACATAGCCTGATGTAACCAACAGTACTCAAACTCTACACTGTACATCAGTGCAGCTGGTGAGGCAGGGAAACCTACTCAACATTCAGGATTTCTGAGGTTGACCAAAACCCCACTTTTCCTCCTTCCCTCTCTTAAAAACCTGAAAATGTTTAGAAACATGGTTTTTCCCACTGCTCTACAGTTGTGAGCCAAGTTCACATCCAGAGATGCAGGATTTCTTAAGCACACAGCAGAATCAGAGCCAGAGGTGCCCGGAGGACATCTGTGCTCTAAGATTGCAGGAAAATACAACACTGTAATATTGCTAAATCCCTGGCTTTGTCTGTGCTATACAGCCCTCTCATTCTGGAAAATGGCTTCATTTTTTTCTAGGTCAGAGGTAAGGCTCATTTGATTCCTTTGATTGTTATGATTCAGTAATAAATTTGAGCCATTTAATGAAAAAGTGACTTATGAGCAATAGCAAACTGAAAGAAGTTCAAAAGAACATAATAACCTTTAAAAGTACTCAAGAGGCCTGATCAGTTGGAGTACTGGATACTGCAGTTTGCTCACTTTCTTCAATTAAAGGTTCACCACTGTGCTACAGCCTCCGTTCCCCTGTCAGGTTGTTCCCTTGGGCTGCACATAGCTAGGCATTGGAGCAGCGCACCCCAAATGGGAGTCCAGGGAACATGGAGACCTGCATTGCTCCAGCTGGTGATGCTGAAGAGGCTGTCATATTCAAAGCAGTCTCTACTTAAGGAATTGTATTTTATTTAATTCATTGCTAGTTAACAACAGTTTTTGATTATTGATTTGGGTAGAAGGCAAGAAAAGAAGAAGAAAAACACAGCAAATTATACAAAAACCTAGACAAACACCTCTTTTACAAGTTGTAGTCCCTTAGGGTTGTCCCTGCCCTTGTGTGAGTGGCCCATGGTCACAGTTCCTCAGAGGTGTCCATACCCCAGTGTGGGTCACTCACAGCTGCACGCCCCTCAGAAATACCTTCTCTGGCATGGAACACCTTTTTCCAAGAGCATCTCCAGCCATGTTCCCAACAGCATCTCTTTCCACATGTTTCCTCATTGTCTCTTCCAATGTGTCTTAACCCTTGCAACTGGTGCTTTTCCTTGAATATGCTTAAGCATGAGTTTTTTGACAACTGTGAGTTGATATTGTGACTCAGTAAATGGAACTCAGAAATAGTGTAGTAGATAACCCTTTGAATAAGTGCTTTAAGTGTGATGGTAGGAACTTGATCAGTGTCTGAGAAGAAATCTTTGGCTGCATGAGGCAGGAAATACCAGTAAACTGCAGTAAACAGAAAGCCAGTTGATGTGGTCAAGATTAATCTCTTCTCTGATTAAAATAAAATGGAAAATCATTCAGGTAGAGGGGAAACGAGATGTCTGAAAGATACCTAATTCCCTTCAGTGCTGGCATACCCTGTCTGGAAACCTCCCAGACCATTTCTGCCTTGTGAGCACCACAGCAGCACTCCTGCCCTGCTCGGCTAGGTCTGCAGCTGAACTTTGCTAGGAACCATTGAAAGTGAAGTGGTTGATTGCTAAGCTCTAAGTCACCATTTGTAGTATTTATTTCTTATTTCACCACTTGCTTTTTTTCTTTCTTAAATCATATTTTTAATTGAGGGACATTTTCATTTTATTGACTGCAATACTGAAAGCATGACACTTCAACAATATTATTCCAAAACACTTTCTGAGGGAAGTTAGCATTTGCAAAGGAATTACTCATCATGCACTCTGTAGGAAGAAATAAATTCTCCTCCAAATTGCCAAGGAAGGTGTTTTTGATTTTTCTTTTTTTTTCCCCTTCTCTCTTGTTTGCTCTGACTTTGCGAGCCAGGAGTGTTTTTGACATTAGATCACTGCTTTGACGTGGTTTCTTCACAGGAGACTAATTTTAGGGGACAATGGAGTTTATCATGTGAAGGAGCATTACTCATTGCTTAGAGGAACTAAGCAAAAGAGAAAAACTTTGGATTGTCAAAAGCACTCACTAGAAACTCAGACTACAAATGTTCTAGATAACAAAAAGGGCTCTGGCATGTTCCCATACACAGATGAAGAAGGATAATGGATACACTCTTGGCAACACAGAAGACAACAGTGTAGAGGCTTTCAGCTAGAATCAAATTAGTATATGTGTTGCAGTAATACGACAATAACATCTTGGGATTTGTAATGGTGCAAACCACTGTGTCAGGTGTTCCTGCTGCATCCCACAGAACTTTTGTGCAAACTGCTGTGTGAGCACTCACAAAGATGCTGCCACAGTCTCTTGATCCTCAACAGCAGAAGCCAGTGACTGAATTTTGCGTAGGACTGCAGCAAGTTAGGTACATATGTTTCACTGAATTTTAGGGTTATGGCCTCTTGAAAAACTCAGTGTCAATATGAGTTTGCAGGATTTGAAAGAAGATCATTTAACTCATATGTGTTGATAAGCACTTGAAGGCTTGAAGATAAACAATGCAGAGTTATCCATCCTGGTTCCATGATGGTCCTGAAGAAACTTAACAAAATCCAAGCTGTACATTCTAAGTTAATGCTCTATAGTTTACTATAATCAAGTCAGCACATGTCAGCTGACCTTTTATCTCTCTTCCAGAATGTTGTCAACACCCCTTTCCAGCTGTCACGTAACGCACAATAATTTAAAACACTTACAAAAGTGTAGTCAAGTTTCTAGTATGTGATAGGCAACAGTGAAATAATACACATTGATTTAATCATCTCAAACCTATTCAATCAAAACTTCACCCATGAAATGCTGTTAGCTGCCTCAATGGCAATCAGAAGTATCCTTCTCCCTGTCGTGTCAAAGGCAAAAGATGGACAAACTGTACTCCTCTTATTTCCTTATTTGTCAGGAAAGATGCAAATTTTTGAGATCTCATGTTTTTCTGCCCTCATACCTGGAGCACTGTCACTGGTTTTTTTACCTGCACAAACAGCAAATCTCCACCAGCCAGGGAAGCAGCAAGGCAGAAGCTTCCAGTTCGGTCCAGCAGTAAGACATGTCCATGCTTAGTTAGGTATTTTTGTTGTTGCTGTCTCAATATTTTTCTTTCGTCCTGAAAAGTTGGACCTGTACCAGTGTCTATTGAATTGCTGTCCTCTTTCTAACTTTGCTTTCCTGTCTGGATGAAGAAGCAGAAGAACATACAAACCAAGAACTAGAATGAGATGAAGGGGAAATGGAGCCCAGAGAAACTACACTGAGGCTGTGTATGAAAAGGCAGCTTTAGTAGAAATAAGGCTCAAGAAGAAAACAATAGTCAAGTTGAAGGAGCTGTTTTCTCTGTAGTATTTTGTCTGGTTGGAGATTTTGGCCATGACCTGGATGATTCATAGCAGTGGGGGCTGCTATGTACAAACCATGGTGGTGATGCTAGTTTCTGTTTGAGCCCAAAGCACAACTGCAAGGTGTCTCAGCAGCCACCTGTCTGTATATGCCCTTTTCTTTGCATCCTGATGTCTGGTTCCCTCCCACGTGCCCTCCATCTGTGCAGCTGTCCCCCTAACATCCTCCTCACCACCACCTATTGCGATGTCATTTCTGTTACTCATAGGAAGTAGATGCTTCTAGTCTTCAGACTCATGGTGTCAATTATAGCATGGCTTTCTGTCAAGGCAGGATCCCAGGACACCTGCTTTTGTCCTACAAACTATTTTCAAAGCTAAGCTACTTTGGTTGACTGGGCACAGAGAGGAGCAAACTGCCTGGGAGCCACCACTCTGTACATGATAAGATGGTGCTATTAGGAGCCAGTGTGCCTGTGGTGGCTGCGATAAGCAGAGACATTCTTCCTCCCTGTGCTCTTTCTGCCTGAGGAGATCATGTGGTTTGTTATTCCAGATGAATATTTTGGATTATTTCCTAAAGCACGGGGTGCCAATGCCTCTGTCCTGCAAATGCAGTGCAAGCAAAAGCTGGATAACTCTGCAGTGGGGCTGATTACAAAACCACTGGGTGTACAGGCACTTTTCATCTTTTGCCCTCTCCCAGTTCCTTACTGTAACATAAAAAATTTTGCTCCTCAAAGAAGTTAGTTTAGTTGGGGTTTTTAACTTTTTCTGAAAGCAGATTAGAGTGTCTAAAGCACCCTCCTGTGCCCACAGAGTCTACCCCGAACCAAAGTGCAGCATGAGCAGCATTTAAAAATGTAAGTTGTGAATTAGGCTAGAATACAATTGAATATCACATTGCAGAAGAGAAGCACAGCAGAAATGTTTGTACATGGCCACAACAGAAGTGTAGGACCAACATGGACTTCACAGCCATATTGGTAGTGGTTTCCTAAAAACCTATAAACATTTTGCACACATAGGCTTCGGAGTTTCCTTCAGTTAAGATGGACAGTTAGTAAGATCCCTTATTAGTGATCATTTTCCTCATTTCCCTCTTTAGATTTCCAGGGGTTTACAATGAGAAAGATTAATGTTCAAGGGAAAGAAAAATATTTATGTGAAACTGCAAATAAAATGCAACCTTTATTCGAAGGAGGAATTTATGATAAGTAGTAAAATACTGCTGAGAGGAATAGAAATTCAGGTGACAGATGCTGATCACAAAGAAAACCTCATTTATTATGTTGACACGTGATTTTGGTGGTCTTAACATCTTTGATCATTGTCAAGCAAGATCAAGAATCCAAAATAACTGAACAGCTGCTTGATTCCATTTTTCATTTAAATCTTTGCTTTTACTCCAATTCCCTGGATAAATACTTTCTTTCATGGATTTTATTTCATTCTAATCCTCCTGGTGTATATGTGCAAGCAATTGTGTGTATAAATACACAGAGCAGCTGTAGCCATATTGGATAATAGGCCTATAATTACTTCTCTGATTTAAAGCCTAATAGTTTATTCCACAACTGTTGTGATGCATTTTTATTAATACTGCAATAATTTTGCTGCCCTTTTGCTAAGTTGCATACCATTGTCTCCCAAAATAAATGGAGTACTTACAGTACAAGGGATAATTAGAATTTAACTCAATATGGAAATACTTAACTCTTAAATAACCAACTCAATCTGTTTAACAGGAATTTAAGTACTGGGTTACAATAGAAGTCTGTGGCTAAGCTTGGGACAGATTCCACTGCTGACAAATTTATTACTGTCACTGTGCTACCCTCAAACTAAAAAAGATTAAGTTTTTGGTTTTTCTTTTCCACCTGAAAAACAAAAGCCTTTTTTAAAAATTTATTTTTTAAATTGAAGATGCTAGGAGGAAAAGAGAAAAAAAAAAGCCTGAATTAAAGGAGTAAGACTTGACTCCATTTAGGGACTGTATTGCCTGCAGCTTTGCCTAGGCATGTAAGACTGCACAAAAGGTTGTAATAACTCAGGTGAAAGATCTGTCTGGACTCAGGAGCTTTGTGAGTACTTGGACCACATATGGGAACACCAGTGCATGGATGACTCCTCCACTTCTGAAGTCCCCAATAGACTTGTCCCCAATAGTGGGGACAAAAATGAGGACAATAGTGGGGACAAAATTTGGGGACTTCTGAAGTCCCCAATAGTGATCTTGAGCTGCTGGGACCAGAGCATAAGTGCCTCTAAAAAGATGTAACCTCTGTCCAGCTCTGTCTGTGAAAGAGCTATAATTCTTGAGGGCATGAAGGTATAGTGTGGGGAGGGCAAAAAGAGCCTCAGTGGCAATTCATGGGTGCCTAGGGAAGGGCAACACCAGGGGAAGAGAAGGCTGCAAGTGTGATGCCAAATTTTATGGGTAGCTCCAGGCAAATACAGACCCATAAGACTAACCACTGCACTAAACAAATAACAGGAAACTGTGACAGATAATAGAATTAGAGGAGAGTTAACATTGATTTGGTTGGTAGAAGTAAACTCTCATTAATCTACTTGAATTCTTTGGAAAGTCAATGAGGGTGTTAAAATGGCTAGCTGGTCAACATGGTGTACCTAGGGTCTTTAAAAAGCTTTCAGTCCTTCAAGGAAAAAAATCATCAAAGAAATTAAACTGGTGTCAAAATATTATACAAACAATGGAAACACTGAACATTTGTACAGAGAACACATCTAGAAACAATCATTCACTGCTTTTCCTAGTACAGAATTAGAAGGACTCAGTGAAATTGTTAAGCAATGATTTTGAAACAAACTGAAGGCACATATAGTTAACTTGAGAAGCATTTGATCAAAAAAGTTATGGAGTCCAAAACATAAATGGAGCTTAAAATAAAAATGGAATTGTGTTAAAGTTTTTAAAGTGAATGTTTCACAGTTCCCTTGATGACTATTTAACTGGAACTGTTCAAAGGAAAACTCTGGTTCAGGTATTTCCTAGGAGACTTCCCTAGCCCTCTCCAATAGTAGGGTTCACTACATACTGTGATTATCCTAACTCTTACATTCTTTCTCTAAGCATCTTGTACAAGTTACCTTCATAGACAGGACATATGGGATGTTAGTGTCATGCAGCGTTCTTACATTCATAATTCAATATGCTATGGAACACAAAACCTGGTGCTCCTTTAAAATATAAGTTGGCAGTATTAACTGAATTCATATAAATTTCTCTTCAAGAAGTACCAGCTTTTTGGTTTAGCTAACTCATCTGACTTCAGGTAACCTGCTGTCAGATGACATTTGTCTTGCACAAGATTAATTACATTACTACAGTTGAAATCACAACTCTATTTTTGAACATTGTTTTTTTGAATTTGAAGTTGATATGCTCGGTATTCAACTCAGTGTTTCAAAGGTTTATAAAAATCATCTTGCTGATCATCTCTGATCTGAATATTGAGCACTGTAAAACTGTTTGTATTGATGTTCATTTACATTCATTTCCATTGCTGTCTTCATCTGCTACCAAGTTCTTCGGAAAGGTTCATCTGAAGTTCATACATACAGTTCCTGGGTGTGACTGACCTGGCTGACATGCTCCCAGAATAAATTATGGCTTTCACTGGAGTCAAGTGCAGCTGTCAGAGCTGCCAGAACTGCGGAAACATCAGGTCATTCAGAGGGTTGGATGTCAGCTATATGCATTTGTGTTAAGACAAGGGATTGCTTCTTGAAAGAAGAAAGGAAACATCAGGCTGCTGAACTAGTGGCAGATGCACAGCAAGGTGGGTCTGAACCAGGCACTCAGCAGAAAAGGTCTGGCTTGCTGGAACTCTTATTATTCAGGAAAAAGAATGAGATGCAACTTACTGGAACCTGTACAGATAGCACCTGGATGTGCTCTCTGTATCTACACACATGTCCATATACAGATAAACATGTATGTACATCTGGATTTGGAATAACATATGCCTTTAGAGAACAGTCTATTTAAAACCGAGTGAAAATAAATTTCACTGCCAAAGGGAAAAAAGCTCCCAAAAAACCCCCAAGTTTAGTGGCTTAGTTTGCTACTAGATATCATGAGCATGGGAGCTGTACATGTCCAAAAACTATCTGTGTGGCCAGAAAAATGTGTGTGCGTATTGTTCTTCAAGCTTTCTGAAGCTAGCTCTGGGGCATGGTGTGGTTACAAAGGCTTTCAGACCATGCAGAGCACTCAGAAAATCAGACTTAGAGTGGGGCATCCTAAACACAGGCAACTAAAATGATTGCTTTTGAAAAAAATCTGAAACCATTGTAATAGTTGCTTAAAACATAGTAAGGAACTAAAGATTTCTGATTATGGATGAAAATCTTCTCTGCTTTGGGAGCTAAAATTGTGTTAAAAGGCCTTTCTGTATTACCACCCACAATAAATGAATAGGAGAAATTGCACTTCCTTACTAGCATCCCAGTCTGGAGGCGATGACTAACAAATATTCATAATTCATAGCTATGACATCAGATGGGTGAATATTGTGGTTCTAGCCCTTATACTGTGAGTGGCAATCTCAGTCTCTGAGAACAGGTTATATCTGTGCATGGAGTGGGACCTTCATGCATCATATGCAGAAAACTAACCAGATCTTCTTCCATGACAAAGTGACCTGCTTAGTAAATGAGGGAAAGACTGCACATCTATCTAGACTTCACTATCTCTAAGACCTCAATAAAGCATTAGACACCATCTCCCACAGCATTCTCCTGGAGAAACCAGCTGCTTGTGGCTTGGACATGTACACTGTTCGCAGAGTGGTGGCCAGGCCCAGAGAGTGGTGGTGAATGGAGTTAAATCCAGCTGGTGGCTGGTCACAAGTGGAGCTCCCCATGGCTCAGTACTGGGGCCAGTTCTATTTATTAGACTGTGGTATCATTGCATCTTCCTTTGCCTCTACTGTTAACAATCATTCTCTGAAAGATCTCACTGTTGCCATTGTAGCCAGCAATGCCCATAATGCAGATGCAATTCATGCCCATATTAAGACATACTCTGTGCTTAGTTTTTCTTGTTTGTTGGTTCTTGGTAATTTTGTTGCTCAGTGTCAAGATGCTGTGAATCAGCCTGTAGAAGTATGAAGTACTGAGGCACCTTATTTAGTCAACTGAGAGAAGCAGATGCTTTAAATTGCTGTTGAGAAGAACCAGAATCTCTTCGATGAGTGTACAGGGCAGCTAAGTGCCTTCCTCAGGCACTCTGAATTTTTGAGCAGCGCAATAGCTAAGTTAGGTACCAGACGTATTTAGGTCTGGAAACTGCTCCCACTTCCCACTTAAAATTTACTTGTCAACAGACAGGTCAAGGTAAAAAGAAAATCATGTGTATTTCCTCTCCATCCACTCCAAGGGGAATGCATTTGCTTTGTTTGCACCCTATAATGATGTTTAGTCGGTTGCTGAATTTCAAATAAGTTTGTCAGAGAGGTACAAGGCTAAACCTGTAATAAATGTTATTTGTAGACAACAGTTATTTATAAGCAAACAAACTGAATTGCAATCTCACACATTTGTCTTATGTCTCGTGTGTGATAGTAGTGCCACGTGCCTACAGTCATGCAACAGGAAAAGAAATCAATTTTAAACCTGAGGATTTATTTAAAAAAAGAGAAGTGAACTATTATTTAGGAGGCCGGTTATCTATAATCTCACTTTAAGCTTTTCCTAAAAATGTGGGTTCAGCCTACCAAAGAACAAACTTACTATTTCTTAGTCCTCTAGGATAAGACCACTTGTCTGGGAGGGCCCTTAAGTTCCACATTAAGAGAAATAAAAGGATATATCAAGAGACAGAAAAGACAAAAAATATGAAATTTACTCAAGGCTGTCTGGCTATTTGTAAACAAAGAAAAGGGAATTTAGACTCTGCAACTACCATACTCAGTCATTATGCTGTTGGTGACTGGTACAAGAAGGCCACTCCTCTGCATTCAAGTACAGTCCGATTTCAAACATCTGCTTTGACATTTAAGTAGATGACTCATTAAATGCGAGGACTACCTGGAGGCAGGGATGCACTTCATTGTTTTTTTTTTCTCCTGGCAGCACACTGTATTCTAAAATATAAAGATGCTTAAAGAGTTTGCATCAGTGGATCTGCTTACTTCAAAAACAAAACCAGAATCTCTCTTTTTCAAGCTTATTTATGGGAAATTCACAAAGGAGACCCAAGTTACTTCATCATCCTTCTTTGATCAGAAACAGATGAACTTCAGTGACTGATAATTTTTTAAAGAATATGGACCCCAAATCTGAAGTGTTTGATAGAGACAGCTGAAACACTGAACTGAAGCTGACATTGTTAAGTACATGCTTGTGCTTCTGCAGCACTCACTGAAAGGGGGAGCAAAGGAAGAGCAATACAAACGTGCAGATATATGTCAATCAGGATTCAGAGAAAACTGGTGACTTGCAGCTACTTATTGACTGATAGATAAAACTAGGAGTTTCACAGTATGGCAGTATATATTCATGGCTGAACTGAACCACTTACATGCCATTCTGACATCTCAAAAAGTAATGCTGTCACAACCACCAGGCAAAATTCTCATTTTTTCTCTTAGGTGGTACTTGCACATCCATGTCATCCCCATTTCTCTAAAAGGAAACTGCTAAGAGGAAAAAAACCCTTTACTTTCAGGAAGCCCTTAATGGAAGAATGTAGTATATGTAGTGAAAGAAGACTCTATCAACATGATGTCAGAAGGGTGTGTGTGTAATTAGAAACTAAATATATTGGATGGGATAACAGACGGGGAAGAAGGCAGAAAGGAGTGGAAAAGCATGGAGAGAAATGTAACTGCATGAGTAGATCAATTCCTATTCTAGACTTAATAGAAAAATGATGATTTGCACCAACTTGAAATAATACACTGGGAGTAGTGAGGAAACCACCCAACTAGAAAGTGTGTAGACATAAGACTCATGGCTCTGTTTTGTTATATAGTAAGAGGAAGAAGCAATTAGCTATTAGAGCTACTAAAGAGTGTTCAAAGGAGGGCAGCAAAGATGGTGAACGGCCTCAAGGGAAAACCATATGAGGAGTGGCTGAGTTCACTTGATCTGTTCAGGAAGCCTGGAGAAGAGGAGACTGAGAGGAGGCCTCATCGCTGTATACAACTTCCTCATGAGGGGAAGTGGAGGGGTAGGCACTAACTGTTCACTCTGGCAAACAGTGACAGCACCTGAAGGAATGGCCTGAAGTTGTGTCAAGGTAGGTTTAGGTTAGATATTAGAAAAAGTTTCTTCACCCAGAGGGTGGTTGGGCACTGGAACAGGCTCTCCAGGGAAGTTGTCACAGCACCAAGCCTGACAGAGTTCAAGAGCATTTTGAATCCATGCTCTCAGGGACATGGGGATGTCCTGTACAGGGCCTAGAGTTGGACTTGATGATCCTTGTAAGTCACTTCCAACTATGAATATTCTGTGTTTCTGTGAAAAGCCTCCAGCAAGAAGTACAGATCAGTTAGGGCACTAAATCTATGAAGGATGAAATTTTGTAGCCAGAGGGGTACAGTGTGGCTCTTCATTCTCCATCTGTTTGTGGGTTTGACTGGCCTGTGTCCCCAGACCTTTGCCAGCTGCATTGGAAGCTGACCACCAAGGAGTCAGCAGCACATAAAGGAATCTACGTGGTCACAAAACCTTCCTATGGAAAAAAGAAAGAAATGAAACATCAGCCAGGCAAAGATTGAGTCAGACAACAAGAGGGCATGATTACAGACACACAGTGGAAAATTGAATGACATGAATTTAGTTTTGAAGCATAGGGGTTCAGTCAGAAGACTAAGGGAAGTCTCTTCTTTCAGCTACAGAGCACCTGACTCTACTGTCTAAACTGGAACAGATACTTGTAAGACAAATAGAAAACAAAAAATATCAAAGCACATAGAGAATTTTGGCTCTTCTACAACTAAACTGCTAAGAGACTGCCAAGACTTGTTTGAAAGATACGAAGTATAGTGTATCTGAAAAGGTATGAAAGACCCAGTGATGTTTCACCTGCTGTTTGTGTTTAATTGTTTCCACCTAGAGCAATATTTACCACAATTCTAACAAGTTTGATGATTTTATCAGCAATGCTCAGCACGCAGCAGCTGCTGCTGTTTCCAGTGCCTAGAAGAAAGTCGATCCACACCCTGAGAACCTGCCAGCAGTATCTGAAGGCCATGAACTTGTGACAAAAGAAATCTGACTTGTGATGCCTGCTCCTACAAAGACTGCCAGCACCAGGACAGCACTAGGGTTTGGCAATGGGGACAATGTAGACATGGAGGTGTGTTTACCAATAGGTGCTGAGAGGGGGATGTTGTTTGTTTTTAATACATATCTACATTAGTGAGTTCTGGTTGAAAAGAACTATCAAGAACATCAGTTAAATCCTTAAGTTCCCCTTCTTTTATGTACACATGGTCAGAAATATACCGAACATAGCACAGAGTCAAAATGCTGTATGTGGCACCCTGTTGTCCCACTGGCAAACACAGCGCTCAGACCACTTTATAAGAGGTCAAGTCACCACCTGATCAAGAACAAAAACTCACTCACCTGGAGGAAAAGAACCAACTGCGTACACAACTGTGCTGAAAAATCAGGTGCATCGTTAGAGAAGCTGGGGAAGGCACCTCAGCTACTGAGCAGGTTATTTGGGCTGGCTTCCTCCCACAGTACACACAGGTGTGGGATGCTGGGCTTCCTCACTGGCAGGGCAGGGAGGGACTACTGGGGTGAGGCAATTGCACTAAACCAGGCGATGGGGAACCTGGAAATGAGCGATAAGAAACCAGGTTTTAAGCCTCTACTGTTGAATTCAACAGACAGTGAACCAGGGAAAAAGCCCGTCTATTAATTCCCTTAATAAATGAGGTTGTGGTTTTGACCTTGGCTACAGTACGGATTAACAGTCATCTATCAGGTATCAGCTCAGATTTCTCTACTGCAATCCCCTTCTGAATGTTCTGGCTGTAGTAAAGATTGTATCCCCAAACCATGTTTCTCTTTAACCTCCTGCTCCTTATTTTTCTGAAGGTTAAGAGTCAGCCATAGGTTCCTGGGACACGGTTTGAAAAATGCTGTATCATTTGGGGGTTTACTAAAACACAGTCCTCTCCAGCCAGAGGACAATTGAATCTCCCGATGATGACGTGTGAGCCTGTACAGAGACCTGCTGAAAGCATCACAGAGCTGGAAACAACTTCAAGGCACAGGGAGAAGAAGCTAGTTGCAGGAATGGAATGAAGGGATAGAAACATTGTGCATATGACTTTTGCATGCTTGAGAAGGGAAAATGGAGAGAGGCAGTATGCACCCTGGAGATCCCAGCCTCTGGGGTACTTCTGTCTTACCTAAATGCAAAGGTCTGTTGAATCATTGCAGCTTTAGGAAATTAATGTGTCTGAAGATGGAATGAAAACCAGTCCATTATATAAAGTGCTGGCAATTATGATCCTTGTATTTGTGCACAGTAGTGATGAGCTGGTACGTGTGTGCCTAGAGCAGGATATTTCTGCTCATAAAGTGTCCACTTATCTCAGTTGAGATCCCTTCCTAGCACTGAGTACCCATCTGACTTCTACCACTTTTGTTCAGATGAACAATAAAATAGAGTGTGACCTCTGTGGTAAATGCAAGGAAAAATTAGGACTAGTGTGCTAGTCCCATAAGATGAGGTTAACAGCAGTCTGGAAGAGTGGAAAACAGGCTTATCTCCTGTGAACCATAATGTCTGGTGGCACAGTTTATTTTAGCATAAGTCTACATTAGTATTCCCATTTTACTTTATCACCAACATACAGGGACCAGTGCAGGTATTCTTATTCCTGGCAACCAGAGTATTACTACTCTGCTACAATTACTCAATTATTCTTAATGGAGCAATTTCCAGAATAATATATTCAAGTCATATTTATTTTAAGTAAGAGTATCAAAACTTGGGCATGTATAATGATGAGGGTACTGTGAGTTGTTAAAGGTGAGGTATTTCATTTCAATGTTCTGTGTAACACACCTGAAATACTATGACTTGTTTAGCCACATGCACAAGAAAACAGAACTGTTCTCTTAGTGTTAATGATCCTTGTTATATAAAAGAGAAAGTGTCTTTAAAAAAGCAGAGCCATAAAAAGACATCTATATTTTCTAATGTCTTTGAATAACAATATAATAAAATTAATATAACTTTCTATTAATGGGGCCATTTTCATTCTTGGGCTAAAAAGCAATGAGCCATGCACAGCAGCAGAATCTGCAGTCTAGGCACCATGGGTATTCCTTGACCACAGAGGTTAAATGATTTTAAAGATTTTAGGAGTTAAAATGAGTGTTTCTTTAATTTCAAATCTCCTCCTAGTCATGCTGTAGTGTCCTGAGCATCACAATTCCCCTTCCTTACCTGTTGTACCAAGATACTTAAAAAGGATCAGGAGGGACTGTGGTATGCTTTGCTTTGTGATTAAAACAAAGCAAGATACAAAAACCCAAACCACTTTCCTTGAGGACTTTGAAGGTGGGAAAAAGGTTTTGGAGCTCTACCCTTAGACTGTAGCACATGTATCAGAAAGGGAATGATATTGTTGTCCAGACCATTAGAAAGTTCAAAGCAGAAATGGCCAGGATTGTGCAGTGACAAAAAACAAAGGTAAGGCTCTGCCCGGACTTCAAAGGTTTACTCACCACCATATACATGAGCTAAGGACAAGCCACAGGGTGAACCTGATGCAGCAGATCATTTTAAATTAAAACTTTGCTTTTCTCACTAAACCCTCTGTATTATATTCAACCTTCAGATGGAAAATGAGAAATTTATAGTGTGTCCATCTACATCTAGCAGTTGAGTCAGATTAATATATGTTATGAAGGTAAAGGACAGAAGCTATTTCATGCTTGAATACTTACCCCCAAGTAAACATCTTTATGCAGATAGTTTTTCGGTAACAGTTATGCTGAAATAGCTATTCTCATGAGACTGCTTAGTCAGAACAGTTGTGAATGCAATACATTTGCACTGATTCACTTTCAGTTAGCTTACCCAAACTGGTGCAACTGCTGTGGATTGAATCTGTTGTGCTGGAGGAAAAAAATATACAGGTACAATGTGTCTTTTGATGAACCCTTTTGTAAAAAACATGACACTTTCAAAGCAAGTTCAAGTGTTCTATGAACATTTCAGACATTGAAAATACAGGTTTAGGATAAAAGCCTTTGCATTTAAAATGCACTAGCTCTTCTCAGACACTCCCAAGGTATGCATGGGTTTTGGAATGTGTTGCTGTCCAACACATGGTGGTACAAGACTTACTTGTCCTTTACAATTTAGATATCTTTATCTGAATTCTGTTAGGTTTTATCTCCTGAAAAATATACATGGCAGATAATCACCTCTACTGGTGTAACAGAGCAAGAAAGAGATTCCATAGGCACAAATTTTACATATTTGCTTTCCTTCCTTTCCAGTGCATTATTATCTTCCATTATCAGAATTCTGCTTCAAGACCCTACTGAGACTAGACCTTGTCAGACATGATGCTGTGTAGACATACAGTAACAGTTTTATCATAAATTTCAATTATTTTTGCAGTCTTTCGTACTGGGACAGTGTCAAAATATCCAGTGCCTAGTTCCTAAGACACTGATGGGGAAGTTAGACTAGCCAGGTTCTTCTCTGGTTAGCATCACTCCATCCTCCCCACCTACACAACTGAGATGGTTAATGTTAGAAAAAATACATGGTACTATGATCATGAAAGCAAATATAAATTGCCAGAAAAATTATTGCATTTTTCTCAATAAGTGCACATTCAGTGCAACTTTTTTTTAAAATGATGTTCTAGACAATGTAAATTGTCTAAACATCTAATTTCAATGTAGTTTCATTTGGTTTTCTTCCAGCAAAAATAGTTTTTTCTTTAGAGTTTTAATTTGAGCCATAAACATTATGAATTAAGATTAGGATTTAAATGTGCCTAAAATTCCCTAGGTGACTGAGAAGATTCAAAACAAATAATTTTTGTTCACTAAGAAAATTTCAGGCCTTGAATTATCATTCAAATTTAAAGCTAGAAACTATTTTCTACATGTTGAAACAACTTTTGCGATAGAAACAGATCAGAGATCAATGTGCTTCCTCAGACAATGGCTGTGCTTTTGGGTACCTCACTGGTGCACTTGCTGCCTTTGTTAGTTTTAGAGGAGAGAGAACACCTGTGTTTTGATGCCACCACTCACTGGTAATGCCAAGTACCTTCATATCCAACTTCATACAGCCCAAGGACAGTAATCACACTGTGATGACTATCTCTCATTACCAGAAGTGGTATCCCTTGTCTCCAATGTTAGTAAATGTATTTTCATATAGGATATGGCCTGTCTAATCCATCATTGTTTTTGGATATGGATATACCTTTTTTCTCTCTCAGTAGATAAAAACAAGTCCAGTGTCGGAGACACAATGTAATAGAATATCTTAGAATATCTTTATGTGGCACTGTAAGCTGATAAATACAGAATACAGGGTGATTGAAACCTTCTGGGATTCAGTGCTCTTAAAGCACAAACCCTGTCTTTGAGACCTTCAGTGGAATTTATCAGACTTCGTGTGTCTATCCTTGAGCCAGTCACCCTCCCTCAGTGTCCCAACAGGCAGGGAGGAATGGACAATTCAAGGACACAATTCACTGTATCCTGATACAGACACATAAAATAAGTGAATTGGTTGAGTTACAAAAACTTTTCTTCCTCTCCATTTCATGGAAAGGCACTCAGTGGGCTAGCTCAGGTGTAGATGTGTGCACTGCAGACACCTCAAGTTGGGTGGGATTGTTCCTAACCCTGATGTGGGGTGTGTTCCCCCTTAAGAGGCAATTTGTTTGCAGAAAGATCTTCAAAATTTGACTTTCGACTGTTTGGGGGTTTTTTGACAGCTAGGAGACCTACAGTCCCAAAGAATTATTTCCCATTTTATGATCTGTATTCTTCTTTGTTCTAACAGATGTAATTTTTTCTGCACAATACCCCATGTATTTGAGCCCGAGTAGCCTATGGGGTTTCATAGGCTACTGGGCTTTCAACTCAAGAGAGTTTTGTTTGCCCTTAAAGAAGTAGTTATGCACTGAATGTACCTTGTCTTGAATAGCTCTCACAAAGATTTCTGACTCTCTAAGTAGAATGGGAATACTATTATTTCAGTACATTCTTCCCTCTTTTGAAAAATATCTGCTTCTCAGAGGCATGGTGACACTCCTCAAAATAGACCTTCACTTTTTTATCATGCAAATCTACCTGACTTGTATTTTGAAAATCCTTTTTTAGGATATGTGGGTTTGTTTTTCCTTTTCACAGTCTCTAAGATCTTGCTGATCTTGCAGTCCACTATGCTCTATTCTGTTTTCCTTCTGAATAGCTATTTTTTGCAGCCTGACAAATTCTGATTGCTTTTCCTCAGCTTAAAAAAGGAACTTTAGCAGTTCTGTTTCTCTTTTGAGTCCCTGATACCCCATCTGGACTCAGATTCTGCAAAACATCCAAAATTGCATATTCAGCTCTACAATCTCAGATCTGTTATAAATGATGCAGCAGTTGCTCCCTTTCTTTCTGTTTCTCCCATAAAGTTAAATACCTTTCAAATGTATCATTCTTTCTTAGAGCACAGTACTCTTCAAATATGTGTGACTGTCTAGTTCTGCCATACTCTTCCTAACTTGAATAAAGCTTTTAAATCTAGTGTGTCTAATCCATTAATATTAAAATAAAAATAGTACCTACATCATGTCTTCCTTCCCAGAAGGTCTATTCGCATTCATGAAGAGACAAAATTCTTGCCTGTGATATTTCCAATTGGCAGGATTTCTGGAGCATTTGAGGTGCCTTGGGGTTTCTACATTCTGCTACAGTTTCTCGTCTTCTCTTCCACTTTTCTTTTTCTACTTCCTCTGCTACCATGTAGAGTGGCTAATGTGATGACTCACATGAACCTTGACTCAGAGTGCACATCTCTGATGAGACTTCTATATAACAAAAGATAGAAGGATGAAAAAAATGGAGAAAAGAGCTTGAAAGAAAGGAAGAGGAAGGGATTTTCATGCATAATTTTTGTCAGATTGTTCACCAATTAACACTAATAAGCCACAGTTCACAGGCAAGATGAGCCAAACCTCTAAATGTTTCGTCAGCTGTACGACCCAGAAATTTCCATATCTCTATTACAAAGGCAGAATTTCTTTCTGTAGGGTTCTTTCTACCTCTTTTCTAAAGCAAGAGAAAAATGACCTGGTTGGGAATTACTGTTGCTGGCTAAGACTTGAATGGGTTATGCTGGGAAAGAGAAAGAATGACTTTTTCACACAATAAAGGAAAAATTTGCAAGAAACATGTTATGTGAATTTGACTCTTCAGCTAAGAAGTATGTCTTTTCCCTGTTTGTTTTAATTCAGCAATTCATTTCTTTTAAAAAAAGCCCCAACTCCTCCCCCAAAACCCCCCAAACAAACAAAACCAAAAAAAAAACCCCACCCCAGATTACTGATTTGGGAGCAAAACAAGAGGGAAGGAATTCATGCTAATGTCATGGAAATCCAAGGTTTTGTGGTGTCAGCTATATCTCACTTAAAGTATTATGCTGGTGTTGGCTAGGATAGAGTTAATTTTCCTCTCAGTAGCTAGTGTGGAGCTGTGTTTTGGATTTGTGCTGGAAACAATGTTGATGTCACAGGGATGTTTTACTTACCCCTGAGCAGTGCTTTGCAAAGAGTCAAGCCCTTTTCTGGTTTTCATTCCACCCCACCCCACCCCATCCATGGTGCAGGGTGGAAGGGAAGAAGTTGGGAGGGGACACAGCTGGGACAGCTGCACTCAACAGATCCAAGGGATATTCTCTACCGTGTCATGCTCAGAGTATAAACTGGGGGAAGAAGAAGGAAGAAGGGGATGTTCAGAGTGATGGTGTTTGTCGTCCCAAATCACCGTTGTGCATGATGGAGTCCTGATGTCTTGGAGATGGATGAACACCTGCCTGCCCACAGGAAGTGGTGAATGAATGAATGAGTTGGTTTGCTTCGCTTGCGTGTATGGCTTTTGCTTTAATAGGCAAACCTCAAGTTTTCTCACTTTTACTCTTGCAATTTTCTCTTCCATCCCATGGAGGGGGAGTGAGCAAATGGCTCTATGGGGCTCAGTTGTCAACAGTGTTTAAATCACGACAATCATATTATAAATACCAGGGTGTATGAATTGCATGGATGTGGAGGACCATCCAGATTGTTGATTTTGAGATCATCTCTCACCTTCCAAATTTTGCACCTGGGGATGCAGTGACTGGTCTGATGAAGAAGCCTGACCTCTTTCTGTGCTCCTGAAATTGTCAGTGAGATGCACTGTGTTTGGGATTAAATCAGCCTGGGTGGTCTTGGCTGACTCAGAAACAAAGCTCATATTTCCAGGAAGAGAATAATAGAACATTTAGAACTAAGAGACCTTCTGACTGGGAATAGAGTTCAGAGACATACAACTTGCAGGTCTTTGTTGCATCAGCATCCTTTACAACCTGTCTTAAATTAGCTGCTGATACAGAAATGCCTCCACTGTTTAAACTTATAAGTTAAACAGTAATTTTTCATTTACTTTAAACACAGTGTAATGGTATGAATTTGTGATCACTACTTTTTTCTAGTATGTAGCATTTCTCAAATAAACCTTCTGAACTTTTAGTTTCTGGAGGCTGGAAACATTTCATTTCTAATAGGCTACAGTGAAATTCACTAAAATTATTATTGCAACAAAGAGACAAAAAATATCTCAATGCAAGAGAATAATTATTATTCAGGAATTGTGCTAAGAAAGTAATTTATAAATGAATGAACATTTTATTCCTTGGAACATTATAATAGGTGTCCTGTTTTTGCCTGAAAGTGTCCTAATGGTCCATGAGGGTCACATGACTCAGAATGCCCTTGTCAATAGGCAAAGAGACTCTAACTCCAGGGCTGTATGTCAACCCAAAGCACAGGTCTGTGGAGTGTCCCTTCACTGGCAGCAGGACAGCCGTTTCGGGGTGATGCTGTGCTTCAACTACTGAGCTGGGAGGCACCATTCAGACCTTCTTTCTGAACCTGAGCAGGCAAGCAATTATTGTAGTACATTGCCAGCCGCCCAGTCTGTGGTAGGAGCAAAACTACTGTCTTCAACCTTCTCACTCTGGAGCATTTGTTAAGACCTCATGTGTTTGTGGCATCTAGTTCCCTCTGCAGCTGTGTTGTTTGGGACAAGTTGCTTTCCAAACAGATGTACTGTCATTCTAAGGAAGGAAGGTACCCTGGCTTGCACACAGCATGGTGGAAGCAAGGCTGTGCTGTTACCAAACAAGTCTATGTCACTTTGTACCATATCATGTAGCTTTACTGACTCAGATTTTTACTAGTTTTGTATCTCTGCATTGCATTCCAGGTCCTAGTGAGAACATGCCCAGAGAAGGCTTGTGACTGACTACCATTTATCTCCAGGTAGTGGACGCTAAGGCATGCAATAAGGTGCCCTGGTGATACACCATAAACCACTGCTGAGGCATCCAGCAGACATTGAAATTGATTCAAACGTGTCCATCAAATAAGGCAATAAGTCTCCTCCCTCCCCTGCTCCAAATCATGCACTCACTCTTGTGAATTAACACAACTGCAGTCTGCTCACTGGAGTGAACTGTGATCCACCAAGTTTGCTAAGATAGCAAAATATTATCCACCATTTTTACTGGGCCATTAAAAGCTTAAGGAGCAACAGAATTGACTGGGAGAAATAAGAGCAAAAATGTGTTCCAGAGTCCAGAGACTCGTCCTTCTTGGCAGAAATCAGCTGCAATGTTTGGTGGAAACAGCTCTGTTCAAACCTTATCTATGAGGCTGAAGCAGCTGTAGATGAAGAGAGAGGATCACAATGAATAGTTGTGGTTTATAAAACTGCAAGGAAAGTCTCACATCCAGAGTTACAGGTTTGTTTCCAATGGGGATACAGATTTGAAAGTAGATGCTCTAGTATCCCAGGCCACTGTGATTCTAGTAGATAAAAGCAGCTGTAGTCAGACTCAGGAGCTCTCCAAAGGAGGAGTTATGAGTAGATGAAGAGAGAGGATCACAATGAATAGTTGTGGTTTATAAAACTGCAAGGAAAGTCTCACATCCAGAGTTACAGGTTTGTTTCCAATGGGGATACAGATTTGAAAGTAGATGCTCTAGTATCCCAGGCCACTGTGATTCTAGTAGATAAAAGCAGCTGTAGTCAGACTCAGGAGCTCTCCAAAGGAGGAGTTATGAAGCTTTGTTTGGGGGTTTTTTTTGGAAAGAGTACAATATGGCATGTAAAGTGGACTTAAAACACAATGTTTAGGATCAGGAAAGCAGGAGATAAGCTATTTTATAAGATTTATTTTTTTTATGAAAAAACCAGGGCATGTAAGAGGGCATTTGCTGATGGCAATGCTGTTGTGAAGACATGAAGAGGAAAAAAAGGCAAAGACCAGAAAAGCAGCAGACCTTTGTCCCACAATTTTTCAAAAAATTTACATTTTTTGTGACTGCACAGATTTCACCAATATATGAAATAAACTCTCCTCCTCAATGCAATGCTGGTGCATGTCAAGTGTATGTCTTGATGGGAAAAGGATTGCTGTGCTTCACAGGACACTCAGCACAGTGATGTTCATCCAGAATTTACCTCACATTATCAGGGGCAGAGCCACGCTTTGCACAGTTAGTCTCCCTGAGCTTTGTGAGTAAGGTAGATGTGGCAGAGAAGCCTTTCTGAAACCTCTATTAAGGAGGGACTAAAATAATTGGAGGTTTCTAAAAGGGATTGAAGGAGTGCAGGGAGCATGGGAGAAAGTGTAAAGCTGAAGAGATTTTATCATTAGGTTCATATTTCAGATTTCACTGACTTCTATTGATTCTCAGTTCCCTTTCAGCAGCTCCACCTTATTAGGAAGGAAAATTACTGACAAGAACTGAAGAAATTGCTATCACGTACTGCTAGAGAAATACTGTGTGATTAGCATGAAGTGAGTCATATGTTTTTCACAGTGTGGGAGAAATCGTACCTGCTTGAAAATAATCCCTTCTCATTCTGTATAATCCTTTCAGTAGTACACTCTAACACGTAAAAGCAGGGTCACAGTGCTCTCAGACAACTCACATATTCTAGTTGTCTCTTAAAAATATCAACTCCTTGTACTTATTTTCCTTAGCACAGTGGTGAAGGGAACCTCTTTCTGCAGAGTACCTAACAGAGTCACCTTTGACAAAGGGATAATTACAGGTACATTGAGAAATTATACCTAAGATATCGGAGGTCAATTGACTAGAGCTCTACATCACCCATTGCATTGTGTATATAAAACAAAATAGTATAAAAGAATTGTTTACAGTATCAGATCATAAAATGTTGTACAATCTCATATGGGAGATCTCTTTCAAAAGTGTGAGCCTAGTAATTCCTTAATCAAAGGGATATCGTGCAAAATGAAGGTAACAGCTCAAGGGTCCTGAAAGGATATTTGGTATTGTGCATGTCAGTCCACAGTACTTGCATTAGTATTCTAATAATCTTCCTTCTTGAGCTTGCTATCTGCAAAGAATAATGCAGTTGCTCAATCCTATCTGCTAACTGAGTCTTCTTTGACAAAGGGAGAATCACTTGAGTTTTGATTCATTCTTTAATTCACTTTAACCCTATAATGTCCTAAAATGGTACAGAAAGAACTTTTTAAGAGTTCATTTTTGTCATCACAGCAAGCTGACAGCACTCCTTCCCTAGACTGGGTACCACTGCAGTATAAATTAACCATAATGACAATGATTGTGAGACGGCTTGAAATGGATGGCAGACTGAACAGATACTCCCAGCTTCACCTCATCATTAAACTATAACATTTAAAAGTTAATGAGCTAAAAAGGAACGAATGAGAAAATTAATAATGCACTGCAGGGTAGAGCATTCAAGAGAAACTTCTCCTCCCCTCCATACCAGGGCTAATTAATGTGATCTCTTCTAATAAAAATAACCCTAAGCACTGATTCTTCATTTTTAACACCCTGTATTACAAGTTAATGTATAAATGGTCTTTGTAAAAGCACAGAATTTGAGTAGTTATGAATCATGCCACTTAATATGGCACTTTCAATTGTGAAAGAAAATCCAAGGACACTGATTTTTCAAGTGGTTTATTGCATTCATATTGCTATTAAGGAGTCCAGGTGGTTGTTCTTCCATCAAATAAATACTCTTTTCTTGCTATATCAGTGGTGTGTTATATGCTCCCAAAAGAAGACTACGAAAGTCGAACCAATTTTTCCACTAATTAATAGTCCATGCAATCTTACTGAAGTCAAAGGAGATGTGCAGGATGCAACTACTAGTAGTTTTGGCCTTTTGTGTTAAAATACCAGCAGCGGGCAAGCAATTGCTATAATGAACACCACTGAATACAAATTGACCAACTCACCTTAAAGGGAACTTTGTCACACTAACAATAAGGACATGACTTTCAAGCTGAAATAAACTTACAAGACAACTAAAGGGAGTGATGACTTAATGGGTCACACATAACCACTCCCACATTTATAGACACTGCCCTTTCCTTAGAGTATAAGTAATGCCTCACTCTCTTTTTAACCCACATTCATAGAATCATACAGTCATAGAAACATTTAGGTTGGAAAAGACCTTAAAGATCATTGAATACAAGTATCTAGCTAGCACTGACAAATCCACCACTAAACCATGTCCTTAAGTGTCACATCTACATGTCTCTTAAATACCTCCAGGGATGGTGACTCAACCACTTCCCCAGGCAAATGCTTTTGATCGGTCTATTCATCCATGCAGATTGTTAGGACCTCATATTCTTCCCTACCTTTGCATTAGAATCAAAGAGTCATAGAAATTAAATGGTTTTGGTTGGAAGGGACCTTTAAGATCATCTAGTACCAACTAAATGACTGGGCAGGAGAATCTTTCACTAGATCAGGTTGCTTAAAGCCCCATACATCTTCATCATGAATGCACCCAGTGATGTGACATCCACACTGGATAACCTGTTCCAGTGTCACACCACCCTCATCATAAAATGATTTCTTTCTTGTATCCAAGCTAACTCCACCTCTTTTCAATTTAAAAATGTTGCCCCTTGTCCTATCACCGCAGGCTATAGTGAAAAGTCTCTCTCCATCTTTCTTATAAGTCTGCTTTTTATACTGAAAGGCCACGGGGCATATATGCAGGCACACTGTCTATGAATACTTCCTAGGAAATGTTCCAAAAAAGAAGCAAATTGATTGAGAAACAAGTGAGATTCCTTGCCAGTATTCCTCCTTGGGGAAGAACTGGCATTGAAAGGTGTTTTTAACTTTTAACTTATTGTAGTAGAGACTAAAATGCTGAAATAGTAAACAAGGGCATGGTAAACTGACAATTAATGTAAAATATTTTTTTGCTTAGTTTGGCAATTTCTTTAGTAAAATAGTGCATACACACTGTACATAGGGAGTAGATTTGTTCTGTAGATGTAATTACCATAGGCAAAAATGTTTTGTAAATGGGTTGAAGGAAATGTCAACCTGAATGTTGGTTCTGCTACTGCTTATGACTGGGGAGCATTAATTGTAAGGGGATGCTAGATAGTTCTCATTGACATGAGTTGTTCTTGTGTCAATAACTGATATAAGGAATCTTCATAAAACAGGCTGCTGAAAAATTAAAAATGCAAATCACTGAGTAGACTAGCTGTCTTGTGAACTTCACATAGCTTAACAACATCCATGAGTCACCAGGTGACTTACAAGGCATCAAACTCACAATTACAGAACTTCATGATTTATACCTGGGTTAAGAAGAAATTTTGGCTGTTTATAAAACTGCATGTATTGCAGTTTATTTGACCCTTCTGTTACAGATAATACTTAGATAATGTGACTGTATTTTTCTTATGCTTGTATAAACATTTGAATATGGATGTTGGTGTAACTTTGGTGTAACTTTCTCCTTACCTTACTTCTGGGGCTAACAGGATGAAGAGAACTGGGGGAAGTTCTCCTCCCATTGCACAAGAGAGAGTCCTCTCTGGTCCCACAGTTGGAGTGCTGGGATGGATGGCTACAGGAGGAATAGGAGAGGCAAGGTAGGAGACGTGGCACTATACCTAGAGTAGAGGTTTGATTGCACAGCCATTTCAGTTTGTGATGATGTGGCTGAGAACCTCTAGATAAGGATTAGGGGATGGAAAGCAAAGGAGAGGCAGTAGTGGGTCTCTACTACTGATTGCCCAGCCAGGATGTAAGCACCAATGAGCTATTCTGTAGGCAATTAGGAGAAGTTTCTGGATCAATAGCCCTTGCCATTATAGGAGATCTCAACTTCCCAGGCATCAACTGGGAATATCATATTGCTGTGATGAGCAAGTCTTCGAAATCCTTGACATTTGTAGGAGATAACTTCTTGTCAGATACTCAGTGAGCCAACTAGGAAAGATGCCCTCCTAGACTTGCTGTTTGTGAATAGAGAGGGACTCATGGAGGATGTGATGGTAGGTGGCTGTCTTGGCCACAGTGATCTCACAAGGGTTGAGTTTTAAATTGTTGGTGCAATAAAGAATAAAGGACGGCAAAGTTGCTACCCTGGCCTTCAGGAAAGCAAATTTTAAGCTATTTAGTGAGGTATTTAGCAGAGCCTTTCCATTTTTCAGGGCTGGTCAGTCTTTAAGAACCATCTTTTATATGCTCCGGAGCAGGATATTCCACTATGTCCTAAGTCAGGTAAGCAGTGCAGAAGACCAGCTTGGCTGATCGTGGAATTCCTCATGAAACTCATGAGGAAAAAGAAATGGTAGGATCTCTGAAAGTGAGGTCAGACTTTGCAAGAAGTGTACAGAGTTGTGGTTTCTATATGCAGGGAGAAGATTTGAAAGGCCAAAGTTCAATTAGAGCTGGAACTGTACAATGTTTTGTCAGATAACAAAAAGGGCATTTTTAAAGCATGTTAATAACAAGAGGAGGTCTAAAGAAAACATTAGACTGATCCTTGTTGAAGATAGTCATCTGACTATTAGGGATGAAGTAAAAGTGGAGACATTCATGTGTCTTTTGCCTCAGTCTTTTATAATACTGATAGACTTGTGCTGCCTGGTCCTCTGAGTCAGAGACATATCTGTGGACACGGAAGTTGTAAGGAACCAGCTGTATCAGCTGGATGTTCACAAGTTCATGGGGCCTGATGGGATTTACACCAGAGTTCTGAAGGAGCTAGAGGATCTTACAGCAGGACCTCTCTTGATCATCTACCAAAGATTCTACCAGAGAAGAATTTTCTTCAACCCTCAGGTATTTCTGTGTCTATTTCTGGATCATCTACAGATTTTATTAAGCACTTCTGAAAGGATGCAGTACTTCAGTGCTGAGTTTATTTATCCCAAATACACAATGGAAAGAACAGTCTATGTTTATCAATTATTGCCCTGATTATAGATTCAGACATGATACTAGTTCTTTTTACCATCATATCTGTTTGTTCAACACAATTTTCTCCTGACTTGTTTCACTGATAATTTTCCTCAGACTGAAAAATCTGCCTCTATGAAACAGAAAATACATGTTTTACAGTTGGGACCATCTCTGTCTCCACAAGTTCAGAATAATCAGGTCATGGTTGCTGGTACCCAGATAGCATTTAGCTTTTATTTCAGAAATTATTTCATTTTCTAAATTTAGTATGGACCTGTAAATACTCAAGGTGAATTTAGGGAAGACAGTTGCAATAATTCTTACTTAAAAGCAAAAGTAATTCAAGGCAAGCTACTTCTAACTATCTTGTATTGATGTGAGGAAAGGGAGTGCATACATCAAAGTACCCAGTCACTCATGAATCACTCATGAATG
The DNA here is from genome assembly GCF_000695815.1 of Acanthisitta chloris. Taxonomy (NCBI): domain Eukaryota; kingdom Metazoa; phylum Chordata; class Aves; order Passeriformes; family Acanthisittidae; genus Acanthisitta; species Acanthisitta chloris. Next base: position 61,680 of record NW_008661958.1, on the reverse strand, counting down.
ACTCTTAAGTAATTGTTGTGTGTAACAATGAGTGAGGAAATTAATAAAAACTTAAAATTTTTGGGCCCTAAAAGTGACTTTCCTGGACTTCAGTAAATATGAGGTTAAAAATACTAATTTTCCATATTTTTTCTCTATCTATAATATTTTATACATGTTAAAAAGAATATGAGATTATGCATTCTTCAAGTTGTTTCATTTTCATTGGACATGATTGGTTGCAACCCTGTGGAATATGCTAGGTAACTTTTGTCTTAGGATCTGTGGACAGCACCCAGCAGCAGTGGTTCTGCATGACTAGACCTGCTATCCAGCCAAGGAACAGCTAGCTCAGGGGGTACAGCAAACTGAGGAGAGATAACTTTGGGAGAATGAATTTCTACAGGTCTCTGAAGAATATGGTTTAAATAGAAGAGAGCTTTAGTGGAGCATAAGCCATTGATGCTTCAATTGATGACTGATTTATTGATTGATTGGCCTTTACAAGCCATATGCTGGTGAGAGGGACTGGTGTTAACAGACCTGAATGTCTCATTGCTTGCTAGATGAGACTGAAAGAGGAGAGCTCAGCATCCAATTGACCCCATTCAACAGGAAGAAAAGTGCAACCTGTGTTACAACAAGAACTGGGAGTCAATGCCTAAATAGCAGCTGAGAATGTGTAATGAAGGTGTAAATGGAAGGGAGTCCCTGTGTATTAGAGTCAAATGAATCCTGCTATTAGTAATAGGCAGAAAACTGTAGTGTCTAGAGTTTCAGCTTTCTTTCCATTTGTACTGCAGTGGCTGGCCTCCACAGGCTCAGTTTGAGTCTTTCAGTCTACGACATTTTGTGGATAACAGTTTCTGATTCTCCTCCTCCTTTTTTTCTCTCCCTGTTTTATTCATTGTGCTTCAAGCCAAGGCTTGAGGCAGCAGATGGATTTAACAGCATGGGATCAGCAAATTCCTGTTATGATGAACTGAGAGAGAAAAACCCTAACTTAGCTCTATTCATGCAAAGGGGAATAATTGCTTGTGAGTCAGTGGAGCTAGGATATCACTCTATGCCTCCAGACTCCTCCTGAGTACTTGAAAGTGGAAGCTCTGGGAGGATTTGGCACTTTAAGGGTATTCTTACAGAGGGAGATTGTAGAAGATGTTAACGAAGTAAAAAATAATCAAGATAGTAATACCTATTTTCCTTTTAAATTAATCTAAACAAGCTGGGGATGATTATCTTTATAGTGCAAGGCAATTAAAGTAGAGCAAGTTCTGTTTCTGATGTATCTTCACATCCTTAACGACTATCAGGAGTACTTTTTGGTCATTACGAAAAGCTTGCTCTCTTGGACTGCATCGTACACGTTGACATGTAGGTGTTGAAAGCAAACAGTAGGTGGCCTCAGAACATTAGCATTGCTCTTCCCGGAAACAGCTGTAAAGTGAGGGCAGAGCCCTGCTGATCCTCTGTGGCTCCGTACAGCTCCTGCCCTGATTGCATGAAACCTGTTGAGGTGCGTCCTGCAGCCCAGCGCTGTGGGCTGCACCTGCAACGAGGTCATGTGTGAAACCTGAGTGCAGGCTCCTGTGATCTCATTTTCCTTTGATGTTGTAAACACATTTTGTCCATTGCCATGTCTCAGAAATTATAGGAAATACACATGTTGCACAGAGAAAAGGAGGAGATAAGCAATTCTTATTATTTGATGTGGCATACCAGATAAAATAACTACATGTGACAGTGAAGAAAGACTGGAAAATTCACTTGCTGCTTTACTAAGAAATATTCTCTACTCACATGCCTTGCTTTTCAAATATCCAGTGAATGACTACATCTGGTGGTTTTGGAGATGATGACTCATTAACCACTATGAGCCACTCCAAGCTTTGGTTTGTCTTCTTTACAGAAGCTTTTGCAGGGCATAAAGAATTCAGAACAAACCTGTGGCCTTCAAGGTTGTAGAAGTCAATTTGCAGCCTTGGGCAAGGTTTGGTACCCTCTAGTAGAATTTATGTTTTCAGCATCTAATCCTGGGCCTAAATTCTTGTGCTTCAGGAGAATCCTTGATTGAAGTGTCCAGACCATATGTATGGTGGAAGTCAGTTTGCAATAGCCTAATCTGTTCCATCAGTACCCTTCCAGGCTGCCAGATCATATCAGTAGCAGGGAGAAGAGTCTGCTATTGGATCTATTTTTTGATTCTTTTCATTGTTAGTTCCTCAGAAAATAAAAGTGAAGTTCAACAAATCAAAAGAAGCCTTGTGCACTAAGGAAGATGCATTTACTATAATCCGTATTGGGATAAGGGGAATGAAAGTGCAGCATGTTTTCCTCATGTTTTCCTTCTCTCTCTTTTTTTTTTAACCTAAGCAAACACCAGTGAATCACCATCAAATGACTGCTTAATAGTTAAAAATATAGTGTCTATCTTCAGACCACCAAGGATCTGCAGAGAATGGGACAGCAGAGCAAGGGACTGTCCAAGCCAAAGAGAGCAGGACCCTTCTGCATAGTCTTTGTATTTTTGGAACCATTCAGTAAGAGAAAAGCAGTAGAATATTGGAATTTTCTGTATGAAATCTAACAAACATCTTCTAACACAGGTTATAGGGCAGAGGAAGAATAATTGCTGTAAGAGTAGCTTGTTTAGATATAGCTGAGGCCTTTCCAACTTTGGGTTAATCTGCATCTTTTTCAGTGTAAGGTACATACAGTGGCCTTTCTACCCTATACCCTACCCCATGGTGCATTCACAGAGGTATTTAACATGCCCATTCAGTTCTGTATACACATTTTAAGAGACAGGCATCTCTTTCTATTAGAAACTGAAAACTTCAGTGCAAGTATTACTTCAGTACTATTGAATGTTTTGCAATTACATGAGATGTTTTACAACAGGCATATCCCACATAACATTAACTGACTACTGACTGGTTAACTAATTTCTGTCAACTGAACTTGTATTTCACTGTGTTCTCTGGCAAAATTTGACCAGATTTGCTGTGAGAGTCTAATTTTGAAGTAGATTAGCACTAAAGTTCAGTGTTCAGTGCCTCTTTGCATTTATAATTTGCCAGCAGAAAAATCTGTCAAGCCAATGTTACTGAGACAGTGACCTGCAGAGTGATGTAGGAAAAGTCCTCTGTTCCACAGCTTTTGGCTCTGTGGACATATAGACATATAGATGCCTGTCCTAATCTCACAGACAGGACAGGCAAGCAGTTTTTCAGCATTCATTCAAATGACAAAGGAGCATTAGGTTTGAGAACCTGGGGTGGTCTAAAAATTCCCCTCCCTTAGTCTGTAAAATGTCATAGACTTTAAAGGCTAAAATGTTGTGCTTGGAGCAGGAGGGAAATATGTTCTTCTGGTTGTCCCACAAACACAAACTGCCATCAGGTCATCCTTTAAGGCACAAAATTTTGACACAAAAGCAGATAGAGAAAGCAGCTTTGCCTGGAGGAGAAGTTACTTTTCCTCTCCCTCCCAGTTTATAGTGCAGTATCAAGGATGCTACTAAGACATGGCACTAAGCCTATTTTTATTGCTGATGGATCTTCATGTCTCTGCCAGAGAGAAGCAATGCTGCAGAAAACACACTGGCAAGCCCAGCCATTGTATAAAAGATCCCCAAAGAAAAAACTGCTGTAGGAGTGCTGCCATGGGTGTAATGAAACTCTTTGCCTTACACAGTGTTTTATTTTGCATCTACACTCCTCAGCAGAGCTCCCTCTGAACATCTCATCCATTAGGCAAGGTTAGACCTGTACATCAGGAGGACTGGCTGACACTCATTGCAGAGCTAGGGCTCTAGGGGATGTGGACAGTGTCAGGCTGCTCTGTCTGCCCTCAGCTGCCCCACTGCTCACAGCAATCCCTGTACACAGAGCCCTTCCTGTGTCTGGGTCCACCCTGCTCAAAGAAGTGCCTGTTCAGCCTGCTCCTTTACTTTCACAGCTCCTGTGACACTCTGCATGCCTTTATCACCTCCTCTGTGTGGTAGCTATCAGATCAGATTGTAGCTGCATGGTACATACTGAGTTAGCTCTCAAAGCAGCAGCAACGAGCATGAGGTTAATTACCATTTGACCTGCCTGGAGAGTGAATACATTAACAATTTATTGAGGCTGTCTTTCACTCATATCCCACATGGAGCAAAGGACAGGCCCAGACAGCTTTGTGCTGCTGTGGCAATGGCAGCAATCTGCATTTGGCTCATCAGAGAACCAGATTTGACCTGTCTGAATTTCAATGAGGCTGACATTTAGCTGAGAATAGAAATCCTCCTAAAATATCCCAAACCCTGTCCTTCCACTCAAGTTCATCTGCATTATCCTGCTGCTGACTGCACTCCAGAGCATGGGAATCCCCAGTGTCCTCCACTGGGAGTGATTAGCTGGCAGTGTGAGGCAGAGGGGTAGGATGTGCAATTTTCCCTTACCATGGAATTATCATTCTTGTGTGAGATAAGAACATCCCTCATTTATTAATGTCATTTCAAAAGAACCCTTGCATCACAACTGATGCTGGCTTAGCATTCTGAAATGTTATTTAATGAGTTATCTGTTCAGACAATTTTTGTCACAATTTGATGATATTTTTTATGTTTATTGGGCTAGATTCATACTGAATTTAGCTCTCATAGTGCCACTGGCTTAACTGGAACTATGTCAGTTCAAACTGTTGGGATTTCTACTCTGGGTTAAGTATGCATGTCACATTTGCACAGGAGGAAGATGTCTCCTAAATTGTAGGAAAAGCTCAGAAAGCATGAAAGGACAGGATTTCAGTTTAAGTGGCACATTCTTATTATTCTAAAAATGTGATAATATTTTTCTTCTCATCCCATTAGTTTTACTCTCTGGGTTGATTAAATACTGGTCATCTTCAGCAGCTTTGGTGCAGAGAAGAGCTGGATCAAATAATCTTCATATGGTCCATCTCTAAAGAGCTGCTATGTTCAGGATGTGTGAATACAGAAAATTCTGTGCCTTACTTATATACTCTTGTCTGACTATATCCGCATAACAGACTACATCTGCCTTGCTATATAAAACTCAGGAAGCATCTCACTGAGACAGTATCTGGCCACGAGGCCAGGGAGAAAGGCTACATAGCCTTAGGCCCTGGATCTCTTCCAAGTTCAATGTGATGTGTCCCTTGAAGACCCTAAACCATAATTACTACTCTGTTCATGTGAGTTTTTTCCAAGTTCAGATCCATAGCTGACATGAGGCTGTGGGTTGCAGCCCAGTAGGAAGCTCTTTTTATCATGGGAAGCCCAGGGGTTTTGTTGCACATCCTAAGAGGGATGGGGACACTGTTGGAGGGCTGTGCAAGACAGAAGTCAGCAAAACTGAAGTAGTGATGCTCAGCTGATTTAACAGGACGCAGTCAGGCCATGTGCTGCTCTGTAGGCACACTAGCAATGCAGCATTGGTCCTCTGCCTTGGAACACTTTGGCAATATAAACATAACCAAATCCTTATCCTTTTTTAATTTTCTTTCTGTCTTAAGAAACTTCCCAGGTCTCAGTAAGGACATGGCAACCAATACTGCAATTCATTTGACCTGACTTTTATTATATAAATACTAGGTTTTGGTCTAAGTCAGCATCTCACTGCACTCAACAGTGAAAACCATGTCCCAGTCCTGAGGTTACTAGTGAGCTGAATCTCACTAAAAGTTGCTCATAAAGAAACAAGTGGTAAATGTTTGGGTTAGATCTTAGTCTGGCTGTTGACAAATCACTGAAGTTCAGTGTCTGTCAGACAGCCATAATAAACTTTACCTGTCTCTTAAATGGAGTACTAGAAGACTGCAAACCTTTTTGAGATCCATGGCTTAGAGGTGTTGCTGTGCAACTGTAATCAGAGGGTACAATAGCTGCTTATAACTGACATGTTGGCATGACCATTAATGAGAATAGAAATCATATTTATCTGAGAGAAAAACAAAGCACAGAGCTTAAACTTGTAAATAATTCCTATAGTGTTATAAATTTACCCACTTCTCCACACCAAGTTAAAAGACAGGGTCTGTGGCCTGATGAATATGCTACCTCATTCAGACAATTATAATGCACCAGAGAAATTAAAACACAAAATGTTCTTGGAAAAGACACATAGCAAAGCCTTGAGGGAAGATATGATTTAAGGAAAACCTTGCAGGAGGATGGAGAGAATAAATGAAGCACAGAAGTGGGAGGCTGGTTGGAGGAAAAAGATAAGGGACAAATACATACAACAAAATTTTGTTTTCAGTTGCACTAACATAAATGATTTTTACCTCAATGTTACTTGCGTTTTGAGGATCTAGATTTCTTTATGTTGCATTTCTCTTAATAACCAAATGACCAAAGCCAGAAAAGGAAAACCATATAGCATGATCAGTAGGCTGATGCGGGTTTACAGAGCTTGTTGCAAGGAGGATGGGATGGGATATAGGTTTTTTTTTACCTGAGAAATAAAATACCTTACTGTAATTTACACTTTTGGACTTAACAAGGAAGTGAGAAATCTGGATGATTTTTTATCTTTAGTTGACTAGCTAACCCAAAAATTATTCTGCCTTTAGACTTCATGTGTATGCCTCTACCCTGAGGGCAGAAATACAGCAGGTCCAAAGGGATAGCAGGTACGTTCTTGGAAAGCAAGTACATAAAGGGATAGTAAAAGGGCAACATGAGGACTTAACACCAATACCTTTAAACCACTGACTGCACAGGCCACACTTACATCTTCTCCTGAATTATCATCTCTCACTCCTGCTACTTGAGATGCAGGATTGGGTCAGACAGACCACAGGACAAGGTAAAGCATGTCTTATGTCCTTATGCACTGCACCTTACAGATCACACTTTCAAGGCTGAACTCTCTTGCATTCTTAGCCAAAGTTTGCAGTCACAAGATCTTGGCATATATGTGGGAGACCAGCTAGATTGCCCATGGTAAGGTGAAGGTGAGGCAGGGAAGTTGGCAGGATGGGGAGAGCAGTGCTCTCACAGGATACTGACAGAGAGATCCAGACATCACCTGTAAAACAAGGAGATCTGAAGGAACTTCGCAGAATCAATGGAAGATTTAACAAACCTAGAATTTTGCCATAAGGGAAATACTAGACTGGCATTTAGAGGAGTGTAGGGGGTGCAGACAGAGCAGAACAAAATGCCAGTTGACTGAAAGTTTCTCTATTGTCTCATCTAATATTTAATACCCTTTTCAAAGTGTGACACATACCAGCCAAAGTGTGGGAGGTAATTCTGTATCACTGGCCTAAGTTTCCTCCCACACAAAGTAAATGCTTTTACTTCGGCCTGTCCTCAGCTTCCACTGTGAGGATACACAGGGCCAGCTCTTCACCTTCTGGAAGATGTATTTTTAATTCAAGAACGTTCTCATACATGCACTTGCAAGTAAATCTGCCATGAACAGGTACAACAAGCTGTGCCACTTCCGAGTCCTGAAAACTGTTGTTCTGTAGACTAGGATATATCCTCATTTAACAGAGGCCTTGCAAAGGTAGGTGGACACTCCCCTAAACTGCATTTCTTTGCAATGTTGTTACTTACACTCAGAAATCTAACTGTCCTGACTACTTTGACAGATGCCAATCAATCAAGGTAAACCAGCCAGAGTACTTTGCCTGGCCCTACAGGAGTATGTATGGTATCCAGACTTAGGATTGCCTTTCAGGAATATGTAGGTATCCTATTGGTACTTTGACAGAGCTACCAGCCTCATGAACACATAGTGAATACAGTGCTACTGGGAATAACTATCGGCACTGAGAATAGGTGTGGACACCTGACCCCCACTCCTCATGACTGATCTCCGCTGACCTGCCTTCTACTCTGACCTGATTGTACCAGTTAGTGGAGGGATTCATATACTCAGATACCTGTAGACCCATTTGAGCTTCCAACCATCTTGTTAAAAAAAAAATATGGATTTCCTATAGGCTCTTTATCATGGTTGCCACACCTGTACAGGTGTGGCAACCATGATAAAGAGCCTATAGGAAATCCATATTTTTTTTTTAACAAGATGGTTGGAAGCTCAAATGGGTCTACAGGTATCTGAGTATATGAATCCCGCCACTAACTGGTAGTAGAAGGATTCATATACTCAGATACCTGTAGACCCATTTGAGCTTCCAACCATCTTGTTAAAAAAAAATATGGATTTCCTATAGGCTCTTTATCATGGTTGCCACACCTATACAGGTGTCTTGCACAGGAAATTCCAATGGCATTACACACTATCTTTAGGCAACTGAATGAGGATCCAGATCCATAGGAGCATTTTAAATACCTACCCTATACCTACTTTTCAGTGTAAACTGAATTTTACTAGGAAATGGAAAGTGGATTTTTCCCCCCAAGACAAGCCTAACACTATTATCAAGCCTCATCTGGGCAGCTGAATTACAGTCTTCCAGAGAACAGCTTTTTTTTTTTTTTATTGAGGACAAATTGAGTCTGAAATTTTATTGAGTCTGAAAAAAATATCTCTATGACATGATAAAGGTTTGCTACAAATAGGCATTGAATTAGCCATGTAGGTCCACAGGCAGCAACTCTCTGTGGCCCTTATATGGTAGCATTGTGAAGAAATGGCTTCCAGATGTTCACGGGAATAACTGAGGTTGGAATTGATCTCTGGAGGTCATCTAGTCCAACCCCCATACTACAGCAGGTCCAACTACAGCTAGTTTCCCAAGTCCATGTCCAGAGAGCTTCTGAATATCTCCAAGGATGGAGATTCCACAACCTCCCTGGACAATTTGCCAGTGCTTAGTCACCCATACAGTAAAAAGGTGTTTCCTGATGTTCAGATGGAACCTCCTGTGTTTCAGCTTGTGTCAATTGCCTCTCGTCAGTGAGGAGCACTGATAAGACCCTGTCTCTGCCCACTTCGCACCCTCCTTTAAGATCTCCCCTGAGCCTTCTCTCTTTCAGGCTTAACAGTCCCAGCTTGCTCAGCCTTTTTTTATATGTGAGGTGCTTAATCATCCTTGTGGCCTCTTGTTGAACTCTCTCCAGTCTATCCCTGACACTCTTGTACTGAGGACCCCAGAACTGGACACAATATTCCAGGTAGGGCTGAGCAGAGATTGACAGGCTGGGAATACTTAGCCTAATGCAGTCTAGGATTCTATTTGATTTCTTTGCAGCAAGGACATATGGCTGGCTCATGCTTAACTTGGATTCATTTCCACCAGGACCCCAAGGTCCTTTTCTGTCAAGGTGCTTTCCAGCTGGATGGTCCCCAGCATATATTGGTGCATGGAGTTTTTCCTCCCCACATGAAGGACTTTGCACTTATTAACAATAAAGTTGAAGTGCATGACGGAATAGAATACCAAAGGTAGAAGTATAAGTTGACAAATATTGATGAGATTCTCCAGAAACTTGGAAGGCGTTGAGTAGCTAGCTGGTGCTGAAAGGAGCTTGAGCTTGGGGTGTTGGCATGCAGGGACAATGGTTGTTTTCGTTGGACTGTTCAGAGGTACATCTTTCTATGTAAGTAATGTGAGAATTGAATAGTGTTTGTCTTTAGCCTGAAGTTTGATGCAGTTTGACCTTGAAGACTAAGAAACAGGAAAGTGAAAGGAATTCAGAAGTTATCAAAGGCAGAGAGTTACCCTCCTAAGTGGTGAGAGGCAAGGGCATTCACCAAAGTGAATACACTGGTTAAGTCTACATATAGTGACTTAACACTTAGGAGTATTGTGGGGCCCTGGTGCTTTGGGCTGTGAAATTATTTCAATGACCCAGTACAGTTCTGGCCAGGTCCAACAAGCACTGTCTTAACCAACAACTGACCTGGGTCCTGGCCTCAGCAAGGGCTCAGGATGATTCCAAATTTGTGGCTGCAAGTGGTCACGTATTGCGGAAAAGAAAGGCAATGATTGTGCCCAGATAGCAGTCTGGGGAACATTAGGTACAGGGAAGATTAGGATGCACATAGCAGCTGACATACCCTCAGGTTTTGCACATGGTCTCCATCCACTGTTCTGCCTCCCGAGCTGAATTCTCACTACTACCCCTTCCCAACCTAATGATCTATTCTGTTCTTAGCCTAGTTCCTATTCAGACACAAAAGTCCTACCAGCCACAATAATTTAAACTAAAAGATCTGGGAAAACACCTGTTCTGGCTATCACCTCTTACTTGCACCATATGTTGTTACCTAACTCAAAACCAGAATGTGTTTGTATCAGAACTTGTTTGCAGGCTGTCTTTTCACTCTGCCACAGTTAGTACAGAAGTTAAACACCTGGAAATTGAGAACTTTGGTGCAAGAGAGTTGACTGTGGGTTTTATGCCTTTCTTTGAGGTAATATCAGTGACCATATGTGAAAGAGCTCTGTTAAACATCTAGAAACTCACGTGCATTGTCCTAGATGCAGAAAGATAAAGAAATAGTTGCAGATGAAAACTGAATCACCTAAAGCCACTTCAGGCATATATTTTCAACCCGGTGAATCTTACTGTTACTGTCAGGCCTTGCAGAATTCTCAAAATTGTCTCTTACAAAAAAACAACCAACAAAAACCCTACAACCTAACAAAAGAAACAAACAAACAAATGAAAAACCAAAATAAAGGGAATAAAAGTCCCAAAGGAACTGATTATTTAATCAATTATTGTCAGGGATTTTCTTTCTATTAAATGTAGAAGGCAGTCCATTCACCCCAGGCTTTTAGAGGTTAAATACTTAGATCCTGAAGTATATACTCCAGCTATCAAATTCCAAGTTTCTTCCTGAATCTTGAAGAAAAACCTACAATGTAGAATGTGCTCATAAGCAAAACATTTCTCTTCTCATTAGTCCACATTGTTATTAGCATTGCTTCATTTGCCATATGTTTGCATTTTAGGCCTTGCTTTAGAAACTCCTAAATCTTGCCTAGGAAATATGAAAATAATTATGACTCCAGTAAAATCTGAAGTGTAACATATTCTTGCTATGATTTTCATGTTTGCCCTCTTGACAGATTGGTGTAGTGGAATGTCAGTTTTATTGTTTCCTCCTCAAATAACTCCCCTTGAGGAATAAATAAATGAAACTAAGACACTTTTTATCCTGAAAATGTGAGATTTTTTTTTTCCACAGGATGACATGTACATGAAGATGCAGAGCCATTCTGCTGAGTCACTCCCATGGCTGCACCATGCCAGTTCTGTTTGATCCAATTCAGAAAAACAAAGAAGTAGCACATTTCTCAGAGGCAGAGTATATTAGGAGTCAAGACACAGAAAGGAATTTCTTAGCATAGTCATGCTTAGTTGGAAGATACTTGTGGCATTTAAGGCTGAAATACAAGCATCATGTTGAACTGTCCCCAAATAGAATTTATGTATGATTTTCTTTTATATGAACTTAGTGTATGAAAGACAAACCTTATAAGCTCAAACAATACCTGGATACAAGGTGTACATGACCCTTTGAGGCACTGGCATAACACTACATCCATACATGTGTGCTCCAAAGGACGAGGGAAGTCCTGGTCATGTCATGGAGCTGGATCATGGACCATGCAAATGCAGTCTTCAGAGATATGAACTGCAATCCCTTATGCTAATCTCTGCAGTACACACACATAAACCTTTATGACTGGACAAAGTCAAAGAGGTATTCAGAGAGATTTCAAAAAGCACAACTGCTGTGAGACTATCGACTAAATTATAGGCACTTTCTCAAAGCACAGAAATGTTGGACCTTGTTAATGAATGAATTTTTAAGAGCAGTTCTATTAAGTTAGACCTTTATTATTATTAATATTATTATTATTAGGATTGCTGATATTTATTCCAAAATGTCAAAGGTAAACACATGGAACTTCAGGTTTCAGCTCCAGTCTGAAGTTTGACATAATTTTAAGCATCTAAAAGTCAGTGTGAGGAGACTCCAAAAATTATGAAAGCTGGGACACTGAGATAAGGTAGAAAAAATACAAAATCTGCTAAGTCTGTTGTGTATGCCATGTAGGAATGCTATACTGTGGTGGGTTGGCCTTGGCTAACAGCTTAACTCCCACCCAGCTGCTTGCTCACTTCCCACCTCCCTAGGACAGAAGTGGAAAAGGAGAAAAAATAGGAAGAACAGGAACAAGAAAGCACGTGGATCAAGACAAAGACAGAAGGAACACTTTCTAATTGCTGCTGTGAAGGAAATTCATTCAATTTGGGGAAAATAAACTTAAATTGCCCCAGAGGAGGTGGTGCTGCTGAAGCTGTTCCCTCTGCACTGTCAGCCAAGATTGTTCTGGGAGCATAATCCTATGGGACAGCTAAAACAAAAACTGAGATTCATGTAGAATCATAGAGTCATGGAATAGTTTGGATGGGAAGGGTCCCTTATAGGTCATCTAGTCCAAACTTCCTGCACTGAGCAGCAACATCTCCAACTAGATCAGGATGCTCAGAGCCCTGTACAGCCTGACCTTGAATGTTTTCAGGGATAGGGCACCTCTGAGCAGTCTGTTCCAGTGTTTCACCACCTCATGTTAAAAGGTTTTCTTCCTTATATCTAGTCTAAATCTATGCTCTTTTAGTTAGGCTGTGCTTCAGTGAAATATGTTTTTACATGTCTTTCATAACTGTGCTTCTGTTTAATGATCAATTGGCCAACCTCATCTTTGCAAGAACACACTTGGCTTCTCCCCTAACCTTGCCTAGTAAGAAACATAGGCTTGAAGCTAACTACTATGCCCCTCGATCTCTGTTTCCAATGGGCTCATTGGTCTTCTCACCTTAGGCACTGCTGATTCACTCTTAGTGTCTGTTTGTCAAGATGTTTTCAAGCTCTGTTGGGCTCTGCACTGAACTGTGAGAGTCATTCTGGATACCAGTGACATCAACTGTCAGGTGAATGGAGAAAAATATGCCATAGCCCATGGAGTTCAGTGGTTTACAATTGCAGAAATCAGGAGTGGAAGAGGCAGCAATACCTGCACTGTCTGGTATCAGCATAGAAAAACATTAGCCTGTAAAGAAATGTTACCACCTTGGGATGGTTGGGATGGACTGATGTAGCCTCAGTTCAGTCTCCTTCCTATGTGGATCTATTTTTCCAGACTCATTTCTAATTTAACACAAATGGTATCGACACTGCATATAAGTGAAGTTAGTTCAACAGCATGGTCAGCAAGCCTAGATTTGGGGTTACCTGTCTGTTTCACCTTGAGTCTTGTCATACATACAGGTCTTGACATACCTGTCTTGACTAGAGCCAAGAAAGACACAGATATTTGAAAGTTATTGTTTCTTGCACCAGCATGAATGACAGCAGGTTTTCCTCAGACATCTATCACATCTCCTGAGGTTGCCATATGGTGGAGTTCTTGCCAAGTTTATTCCTATCCCCACTCTAGTAACTTTTTATATCTCTATTGGTCTTTTTAGCCTTCACACTCTTCAGGAAAGCAGACGCTGGGGTAACATCCCAGCAAAGTATCATTATGATTCTTCCCCTGCACAGTTCGTTCTCCTTTCCCTTTGGGATTATTTGATGACACATTTCCTTGTTCAAAACTATGGAAGCCAAGAGAACATATGGTCCATAGTTTATAATAAACTCCTGGCAGCCTGCCTCTACGGATGTTTTAGCACATTGTGGGGACTTGATAGCTTGCAACATTTTCTTCTCAGACAGATCATTTCCTGGTAGTTAGTGTTGGCTGTGTTGACAGCTGCAAGTTTGTGTTGGGACAAAGAAACATTTACATGTAATGAATAGCAGTAAAATGCCTGTGTGATAGAGCTTGAGATGTATAAAGGTTTGCACTAAGGGCTGGACTATTGGCCTTCTTGAGACAGGAAATTAAGAGCTTTCTCTCATCATAAATGCAAGCTGATTTCCCCTTTCCATCAGATCACTGATAAACCTTTTTCTTAAATGCAGTGGCAATATTCATGTAACTCCATCTTCAGGATAAATAATTTCCAGATTCTGAGCTCATCTAAAGTAATCTAGCATTGATTTTTCTCCAGGGTTATAGATGATATGAAGTTTCTTCTCTAGTCATTGTTTCTTGCCTCTGAGTTTACTGCCCCATGCATTGGGCAGATGCAACTGCATGCTGGTTTTCCTGCTGGGGCAGTTCCACAAGTGGTTACATTGAATGGAGGGGCAGCTGAACTGTGCCATATGTAGGACAGGATCTGTTTGAAGTGAGATTGAAACCACATCATATGCATCCACAGAAAACATCATTCAATTTATAGATAATCTTGTTCTTTTGTATGTCATCAAATGGGTATTTTCCCTTTACCTTTGCAGTGTTCCTACCTCTTCCAAGATTCAAATTTTGGTTAAGTCATTTCCCCCATCAAAAAATTGATGAGCTGGACTGGAGATAGGATTAGTTGCCTGAAAAGAAGAGAACTAGATAGTATCATAGAATCATAGAATGGCTTGGGTTGGAAGGGACCATTAAAGATCATCTAGTACAAATCCAATGGGCAGGGAAGATTCAAATTTTGGTTAAGTCATTTCCCCCATCAAAAAATTGATGAGCTGGACTGGAGATAGGATTAGTTGCCTGAAAAGAAGAGAACTAGATAGTATCATAGAATCATAGAATGGCTTGGGTTGGAAGGGACCATTAAAGATCATCTAGTACAAATCCAATGCCATGGGCAGGGATGCCTTCCACTAGATCAGGTTGCACAAAGTCCCATCCAACATGGCCTTGAATGATTCTAGGAATGGGGCATTCACAACTCTCCAGACAACTTGTGACCCTTATAAAAATTTTTTCTTCCTCATGTCCAATGTATATCTTCCCTCTTTCAGTTAAAAACTATTGTTCCTTGTCCTGTCACTACAGGCCTTGGAAAAAAGTCTCTCTTCATTTGCCTATAGGACCCTTTCAAGTACTGAAAGGTTGCAATAAGGTATCCCCAGAGCCTTCTCTCCATACTGAACAGCTCCAACTTTCTCAGCTTTCATAGGAGAGATGCTCCAGCCCTCTAATCATTTTTGTGGCCTGCTGTGGACCTGCTTTAATAAATTCATATCTTTTTTATGTTGGGAGCCCCAGAGCTAGACGCAACACTCCAGGGGAGGTCTCACAGAGTAGAGGGAGAGAATCACCTCCTTGGATCTGCTGGTCACAATCTTTTTTTTAGACAGTCCGGAATACAATTTTCATTCTGAGCTGTAAGTGCACATTGATGAGTCATGTTTTATTTTTCACCTTAATAATAAGAGGCCATAAAATATCAGGATGCTATAGCATATCTGTATGAGCATAACAAATATGACATAAGCCTTACATAAGACCCATGTTCTCTGGTTAGGCAGCTGAAAGACAAGCAGAATAATCTGTTGTGACTAATATGTCCCTGAACAGCTATTCAGGTATAGAATCACAGCCATGTGAAATGTACCTTCCAGGATTACTTTGGTCTTGGTCTTGCAAATTCCTTTTCAGGGAGAGAAGCCTCTCTTTTTGCTGCTCTTATACACCCAGTCACATTATGTGGATAGTAAAGTTGTGATATTATTTCTTTTTTCCTTTTTTTTTTCTAGGCAAATACACTACCTCAGCATCTTAAATATGACTGTCATCTTACAGAGACTGAGCTGTTTCATGTGCCCTTGGCCAAATTTCTTTCTCTTTGGGATGCATCATTCTTGAGCCTGGAGGAAGTGAGCCTTAAATAACAACCAATTCTCTTGGACCCCTCATGTCTGCAGGGCCTGCTCCCATGGGATTTATCCAATAAGATCTCTAAACAGGTCAAAGTTAGCTTTCCTGAAGTCCACAGCTGTAGTTTAGTTGCTGTCCTACTACCTCTTCATTTGATACTGAACTCTACAATTTCATGAACACTACAGCCAAGGCTGCCCCCAGCCTTCACATCATTAAGAAGGCCTTCCTTACTGGTTAGTATAAGGTCAACCAACACACCATTTCCTGTGGGAACCTCTGCTACCTGTGACAAGAAATTATCACCAGTGCTTTCCAAGAACCTCCTGGACCATTTGTGTTCTGAGCTCTACAATTGCATTAACACTACAGCCAAGGCTGCCCCCAACCTTCACATCATTAAGAAGGCCTTCCTTACTGGTTAGTATAAGGTCAACCAACACACCATTTCCTGTGGGAACCTCTGCTACCTGTGACAAGAAATTATCACCAGTGCTTTCCAAGAACCTCCTGGACCATTTGTGTTTTGCTGCATGGCTTTTCCAGCAGATGCCAGGGTAGCTGAAGTCCACCACAAGAACCAGGGCCTGTGACTTGCAGACTGCTTCTAGCTGCCTGTAGGATGCCTTACCCACTTCTTCCTCTTGATCCGATGGCCTCTAGTACACACCCACAACAGTATCACCCATACTATTCTGCCCTTTTATCCTAACCTATAAGCTCTCAACTCACTCATCACCCTCGCCAAGGCAGAGCTCAATACATTCTAAGTGCTGTGCCACATAGAGGGCAACTCCACTACTGTGCCTTCCTGGTCTGTCTCTTCTAAACAGCATGTAGCCCTTCATTACAACAGTCCAGTCATGCAAGCTATCCCACCACAATTCTGTAATCACAATGAGATCAAGGGCCTGTGACTACACACAGATCTCTAGTTCTTCCTACACAGTGGGTGTTTCTGCAGTGGAGAAAGGCATGTCACTGAGGTGATCTGTCTGCAGCCGTGCCTGTGCAATCACACTGAAATCAATGAGGTTGCGTGACTACCACTGAGGACAGCCTTTGGCACAGTGTTCCAAAGGTCAGTCACACAAACAGAGCAGTTACATCACTTGTATTAAATAACATTTGGAGAACTGAGAATTAAAATGAGCAGCTCACTCAAAAGATGCCAGTCTTAATTTCTGAGTGCCTCCTTTGCATGTGTCCTCACAGCTGTGCACATGAATTAAGTGTGTGACTGCATACTTACATGTTTTTTACTTGGGTCCATTATTGAGCATCTCTTGAGCATGTTTTGTGTAAGTTAAAAGGGAAAAACATTTAAAGTGAAGATTTGGAGGGAGAGGCAAGGGCAAGAACTTGTGTGGACCTCATTGCAAAGTTTTGGCGAGAGGATCCCAGCTAGCACGTAAGCCCCCACCCAGTTTCTCACTGCCCCCTCAAAGGCATGGGAGAAAGAGGCATACAGGCAAAAGCAAAATATAACCTCATTCTTTGTCTTTCTCTGAGCTTATATAGCTGAGCATGACAACATGGGGTTGTAATAGCCCTTTGGCCATCTTGGATCAGCTGTCCTGATTTTGTCCCCTGCCAGCCTCTTGCCCACCACCAGCCTACTGGTTGGGGAGGGGAGAGTGGGAAAAAGAAAGGTCCTTAACACTGGGCAAACACTTTTCAGCAATAGCTAAAACACTGATTTGGTCACAGATCCAGAACATAGCGTCCTCCAGACTGCTATGAAAACTAACTCCATCCCAAGTTGACCCAGTACGAAGGTTCATTTTTTCTTCTGTCACAACTGGTAGCACAGCTAATGCTATGAAACAGTGCTAAAAGATGCCTTCCATGAATGCTACTGAAGTCTTCTCCTAGCTCCACTCACATGGATCCTTCTCCAGCCAGGAGGCTCCCTTTTTGTCCCCAGCAGCTGCAAGAGAAGAGAGACAAAGAATGTGTCTTTACTGACAAGTGGCTGGACAGACACCTGCCTCTCGGTTCCCATATTTTGCTTTCAAAATATTTTGGTTACTTTACCATCCTGTTTACCCAAACTCAGTTAATCAAAATTCTTAATTAAATAAGGATTAGTTTTACCCCTCAGGACTTGACAGTACTATTTCCTGGATCCAGAAAAGCAGAAGTCAATATCCCCTGGACAGCTTCCCAGCACAGCGCTTGGAGAGAGTCACACTGCAGTTTGCTGAAAGCCAGTTAGGCTCCAAGATCCCACACATCCCACACATAATGAGAATGGCAGAGCTGGCTTTACAGTTTTGGTTTCTTGTCAGACATTTAATTCAGCAAACTGCCAGTTTCCTCCTTAAGTTACCTGAAGGTATCTATCTCAGAATGCTCATCCAGATTTAGTGCATTTTAGTGCCCTTAAGTTCCAAAGTATTGTATTTTTCTGAATGCTTTCTTGTCTTCCTGTATATCTTGCCTGAAAAGAGAGTGGCACATGCAGTATGTACAGTTAAGAAATCTTTCACTGTTTGCACAAAGAGCTTTGGATACTGAATTTCCAGTAATGCGTTGTGATTGGGAAGGTCATTGCTTTCAATTTGTTTCAATATACAGAACATAAGATGATTCAGCAGTAGCTTCTACTTGGGAAATAAATTTGCCGTGACATCCTTTCAGTTACAGTATTTCTGTTCCATGGGATGTCATCAGTGAGGTTGTGTTGCATGCAGATAGCCAGGATTGTTTTGCAGATTTTTTATCCATAATAATGTTATTCTAGATGTGTCTAGCTTTATGTATCATCTGAATCTTATGTTACATAAAGTCATAAATCTCAGTTCAAGTTCCACCAGTATCTACTTTCCCCACAATGTGATGTGTCTAGGTATAATTAGCACTTTCCCTGGGACTTGAGTCACTCATGTACTGAATACGTATAGCAAAGATGAGCACTAGTAACAGTTTTAACTAGATTTTAAAATAGCAAAATATTAAATTGGTAACCATCTGAATTTCAGAAGACTGTCCTGATAGACATGTGCAGTGCATGATTTTGAAAGCAAATTACTTTTAAGAGTTTTATTCTTATTATACTCTCTGCACTACCTTCTGTGTGGAGAAGTGCTGTTTTATACCTAAATCAATTACAGTGAAGTGAATACTATACCTAAGTGACATTTGAAAATATCTGCTTCAGTGTGTCTACTTCTCATTGGGGTTTTTTGTCTTGTCTTCTTTTCATGAAGAACTCCATTTGTGTTACAGAATCACAGAATATCCAGTTGGAAGGGACCCACACAAGGATCATTGAGTCCAACTTCTGGTCCTGCACAGCACATCCCCAAGAATCACACTATGTGCCTGAGAACATTGTCCAAACACTTCTTGAATTCTGTCAGGCTTGGTGGTGTGACAGCTTCCCTGGAGAGGCTGTTCCAGTGCCCAACCACCCACTGAGTGAAGAACCTTCTTCTAATATCTAAGCTAAGCCTCCCCTGTCACACCTTCAGGTCATTCCCTTGGGTCCTGTCACTGGCTGCTGGAGAGATCAGTGCCTGCCCCTCTTCTTCCCCTCATGAAGAAGTTGTATACAGTGATGAGGTCTCATCTTAGACTTCTCTTCTCCAGGCTGAACAGACCAAGTGACCTTAGCCTTTCCTCATATGGCTTCCCCTCTAGGCCCTTCACCACCTTTGTTGCCTTCCTTTGAATACTTCCTAAGAGCTTAATATCTCTCTTACATTGTAGTGCCCCAAATGGCACACAATATTCAAGGTGAGGCCACAACAGTGCAGAGTAAAGTGAGACAATCACCTCCGTTGACTGGCTGGCAATGCCTTGCCTGATGCACCCTAGAATTGGGAAGGGTAACATGACAAAGGTTAAAATTTTGTCATGGTAGATGATACCTGAAGTCTTCAGAAATTTTGCCAAATAAGCACTCACTGAGAAATTTTACCTTAGAATGTTTTGGAAACAAAGTTTTGAAGCCTGTGGAACAAAAGTCTCAATCTGCCAAATACATTTAGCTGTTACACATATGCTACATAGGTTTTACAGAAAAAAAATATTTTAAATGTTTTGCATACATTTTCACGTTTAAAATATTCAGATTTTGTGCCCTTTCACAAATGCAGCTAGATGCTACAGTTTTCACTGACCCAAGAAATTAAGCCTAAAAAGAATGCATAAACCTTCCTCCAAAGTGATGTTTCATATTGAAAATGTCCCTTTCAAGGATGGTGGTCTGTTATCTTCAACTTCTAACAAATATATGTCCTCTTCAGCAGCTGCAGCTCTCTGGTTCCCCATGATGCAGTACACTCTCCAGCCTTACAGGATGAAGAGGCTTCAGACCTTGAAACTGGCTTACTGAAAACACATTACTGGCCCAGAAATGAGCATTAATCATCTTACAACAAAGCTGATCAAAAAGATAATTCACTGTAGGGAGAGCTCATTTATCCACAAGGACAAATAGAACACTTTTTTCTTACAGGAATAATTTTTAAAACCTTGGAATTTACTCTGCCTAGAATACTGGAATATCAGAAAAGGAATGTATTAACAAGAAAATGTGACTAGAGCCAAAGGCAGTGTAATTTTCCCATTTGACATGTGACTATTCATTTTTCCTGGAAAGTTCTTGCTACGTGGTACCTTACAGAGTTCCTCTGCTTCTGTCTTTTGGTCCTAGAAAAAGTTCCTTGTGGAACTCTATCAAAGAAGGAAGGTAACACTAATGCATAGAAAAATTTCCAAGAAAAAACTATGAAGGGAGAATGAAGCTACTATGTATTAAATGCACTGTCATCAGCAGTGCATTCAAACATGCAGGATAAAAATGCAGAAGAAACATACTGTAAGGACTTATAGAACACACTGATATTTCAATGTAATAAGCATTTACTGTGTTAGACAACTTGCTGCAGAAGCAGAGAAAAAAGATACAAAGGTGGTTATGCAGAGAAAACTCTTAACCCTTGCCAATAATTACTATGAAAAACAAAAGGTGGCCCTGCTACTAAATGGATAAGTATTGAGAGGGACTTTCTAGCTGTATGTTGTTTTCAAAAGATGAGGAAGGAATCTGAAAATGGATACTGTAAATACCAACAGTGAAAAAACATTAAAGATTCATCACTCTTCAAAGGCTGACTATTCAGATATATTCTGTTTTATTGGTTTCTTCAGAAGGAGGTGAAAGTAAGATAAGTGGTATTACATTTTAAAATGGTACTTTTAAATAAAGTCTCTGATATTTTTAGAGCAACAAGTGACATTTCTTTCAGTGAAAATTATTTTATTGCCTGTAGTTTACCAGATATGTTCCTTCAAGAAAACAATATTAACACTAGTGCTTTACATTTCTTTATGTGGCAACCACTCAAGACATGCTTCTGGCTCCAGAAATGATCAGCTTTCCATGGCAAAGTGACCATTAGGTTAAATTTTAGCAACAGCAACCAATAGCTGCCATCAGCACACCTGAGAGCCCTGCAGTAACAGCAGAATACTGCTCTGTGGCCTGTAGTGGTCTGACATGGTTGTTTTTTACCAAAAGTATTTATAACTGACATGGTTTCTTTTCCTGGAGATAACCAAATCCTGCTATAATAATGCTTTGTCTGGGGTGACACTATGAAATGTATATGAGAATATATATTTTTTCATTTGAGTGGGTAACCTCACGTAATGGGATTTATAGCTGTGAAGGAAGTGCTGGCAGGAAAAGAATAAAAGTGGGCAGAGGCCATAAAGTACACTGTGATGCTACACTTTGTGAAGATGATTATCCCTTAACAGGGAATCTCATGGACTGTGTGTAGATCCTACTGTGCAGTGCTGGTGAAACGGAAGACTTTGCAGTAAAATATGCATGAAAGGAGTAATCTGAGTTTCTATCACACTGCATGCTGAAAAGCTCTGAGGGGAGCTATTGCATCTAGCATGTTTCTGCCAGGCTTAGTCCCTCCTTGCCTCCTTTCCTATGATTAGTATTTCTTCTGAGGAACAGCAGGTTTTTCCTAGGGTGAGAGCCCCAAGGCCTTTTCCCAAACACCCACCTGGAAGTGAACAACCTTCCTTTTGCCTAGATAAATGTGGCTTGGCTTGGCTTAGGACTCTTTCTGTTAAAGCACAACCAGTACTTCAATGATTAAAAAATGTCTTTAATAATGCCTGTATGGCCACCATTGCTGTCTCCCAAGAATTGTACCCATTGCACCCGCTGAGCTCATCTCAGTGGATAATTTTCCCTTCTTCGTATTCAGCCATAAACTCCCAAGTCCCTTTTCCAACCATATTGCATATGTGTGTTTGTGTGGGTGCAGTTTCTTACAGCTGTTTGCCACTTGCCCTGGAATCGTGTACCCAAAGCCCACCTCTGGTCCATGCTGATATCGAGTCCACCCTCAGCAAGTCTGCAGATGACACCAAGGTGAGTGGTGTGGCTGCTACTCTGGAGGGAATGGATGCCATCCAGATGGATACTTGAACAAGCTTGAGAGGTGGCCGGGTGCAAACTGCATGAAGTTCAACAAGGCCAAGTGCAAGGCTTTGGCCCTACTAACCTTCTCCCTACATGACCTCTTGGCACCATTATAGTCTTCCCAACTTGCCTGACCCTCCTTCCAGGGATGAAACATCCTCTTTTTTTTTTTCCACACTCCAGCCTAAGTTTTCTGTTTAACCAGGCTGGTCTTTTTCTTTGATGACTTGACTTCCTACATGTAGGGACAGTCTGTGCCTGAATATTTAACAATCCTTTTTTAAAACACTCTCAACCTTCCTGAACTCCTTTACCCTTCAGGACTGACTCCCAAGGGTCTTGTTCAATCAGTGTCCTAAACAAGTCTGCCTGCCAGAAGTCCAAGGTGGAAGTTCTGCTGTTGGTCCTCATTACATCACCCTCTAATAAAAACTTAATCATTTCGTGGTCACTATGTCCAAGACATCCACTGACCACCACATCCCCACCAGTCCTCCTTTGTTTACAAACAACAGGTCTAGCAGGGCACCTCCTTTGCTGGGCTCATTTACCCATTGTGTTAGGAAGTTGTCTTCCATACATCCAGGGTCCTCCTAGACTGATTCCTCTCTGCTGTGTTGTATTTCCAGCAGACATCTGGCAAATTGAAGTTACTCGTAAGTACAAGGGCTGGTGACCATGAGACTTCTGCCAGCTGTTTGTTAGAAGATGGCATCTGACTGCTTGTCCTGGTTGGGTGGTCTGTAACAGACTCCATGATTATATCTGCCCTGTTGGCCTTCCCCCGATCTTAACCCATATGCTCTTGACTTTATCTTCACCATTGTCAATCTGAGTACAGTCAAG